>NW_006238943.1:2834399-2835924 GCF_000226075.1 Solanum tuberosum | reverse complement strand
ATTAATAAATATTATTTTCAAAATTATGTTAAAAAAAGTACTACAAATCACAATAGCTAACAATTTAAAATATTTTTAAAATCATATAAAAATTTCAATAACTTCTCAAATTCCATAATATGACATAAATTAAAATTAAAAAATATATATATATTGGGCCCGTGCTGGCACGGGGTCCTATATCTAGTCTAAAAAGAAGTCTTCAAGTTCTTCACCCTTGGGAACTTTAGGATAGGAAATTTACTTTAGAAAGAATTTTAACAGGCAGATGATTAAAGAAAAAAATGCACACCTTTGGGAAATGTGGAGCATTAATATAGAAATGCAAGTAAACCTAGAAATAGGGCTGTTAAACTTCATATGTAATCTCATTAAAACGTGTAATTAAGTCTTCAAACTTTTAAAATTTTACTATAAACCCTTGAGGTAATTTTAATTTTACTATTTACTACTCTATTAAATTAATTAGATGTTTGACTATTAACTCACCCTAGAACGTGTATTTAGTCTTGGTTAATTTAAATTTTACTATTTATTATTTAATTAATTAAATGTTTGATTTAGTGTAGTAATTTTAATTTTACTATTTACTACTCTATTAAATTGATTAGATGTTTGACTATTAACTCACCCTAGAACGTGTATTTAGTCTTAGTTAATTTAAATTTTACTATTTATTATTTAATTAATTAAATGTTTGATTTAGTGTAGGGGTAAAATAGTAATCTAACTTTTTACTTTTGAAGCTTCCCACTTATAATGATATACTAGTTTCTGAGCACGTGCTTCGCATGTGTGTTTCATGTGAATTTTTATAGATACATTAGAATGACTAAAATTTCATGAAAATATATATATGTAAATTGTAATGAACAATAAAATGCAACAATTACAAAATAAGTATAAAGACTTACGACAATAAAACATTCATAGAAAACTAAATTAAGAAGTCTAATAGAGAAAAAAAAAAGACAAAAAGAAACAGATTTAAGAAAAAATACAAGGTAGACATTATTCTTATAAGACTGATACATATATAGATGAAAAAATAAGTACAAAATTAGTACATAACTCTCCGAGTTCTTATCGATTCCTTCCATATCCTATCAAAATTCAAGAGTCTTCTTCATCTACTTTAACTATAGAATAAAAATAATAATAGCCTAATAATCTTGGTAGGGATTTCATGAGATAAAGAAGTTGAATTTATATAGATAGAATAGAAGGAATATCAAAAGATATCTTAAAGTGCTAGTTTAAATATTTAGAGGTTATGAATATGAAAAGATGAGAGTTATGAATATTAAGAGTATAAAAGTTGAATAAGTAATTAGAAAATAATAGTAAATAAATGAAGAATATGAAAAAGAAAATTAAAGTTAGCAAACTATGTAGAAAAAACAACTAAAGTTCTTATCATGTAATTAAGCATCAATGAATTTAAATTTGTGAAGCTAGAGTCATTCTTTAATAATAATCAAGAGGACATTATCAATGTGTGCGTCTCCATTTTGCAGATTTGCAC
>NW_006238943.1:2820926-2833956 GCF_000226075.1 Solanum tuberosum | reverse complement strand
GGGGGGGGGGGGGGTTCAAGATTGTAGGAAAAAAATGAAAGGAAAAAGGAAGGAGGGGGGGGGGGGATGAAAAGGAAAAAGGGTTATTAAGGAATGAAGTAGAAATTGAGTTAATGGATTTTTGAGGTGTTTGCTTAAGATGAAAGAAAGAGGCAAAAGAAGATGCAAAAGTATGGACCAAAAGCAAAGAGGTTTTAGGCCACTTTGTATAGTTTGTCTTTTGATAATTTAGGTGGGAGAATCAAGAATATTGTCTACCATGCAATTTTTTTTTGGTTATTTATTTAATATTAGGTGGCTCAAGTAATTTTAAAATAAGAATTTGTTAAGATAGTATCTTTTTTGGTGAATATATAGTTTATAATAAGATAAAAAATTTGATGATAAGATTAGCTGATAGGAATGTTTTCATCACTCTCTAAGGGAAACTTCATAGCCTAGTGGTAAAAATATGACTACTCTCTAGAGCCCTCAAAACATATTAAAATTCATAAATAAGTCCTTTTTCGATTCCAAAAATTAAAAATAAGCTATTGTCGTGAAGGTTGAAATTTTATAATGAAATTTTAATTTTTATAATGATAACTATTTTTAAATTATATGAGTGAAACATGGCTATCGTGAGTTGAAAAATTATACTTATTCAGTTGTTCAGAAAATTTTACCGAACTCTTAAAATTTGATATTATTGAATCGATAAAAAGTCTTACTTGATAATAAATCTTATTTGTGTTATTCAATTATTCACATTTTTTGTTGAAAAGACAAAACTTTTGATAATATTTTTATACTAAATATCCACTAATTTTGCCAAATAACCAAATTTTACTCTATGTTACTCAATTATTCACATTTTTTACCAAGCATGACACTATATTCAATCTACCTACAATGCAATTGCTCCATTATATTATTATATCAAATTAATGGTACTTTTTGACTCACCTTTTTATCATAAATAAACCATTACAAAATTGCCAACCCATTTTGTAAATAGCAAAAAGCAACAAGCTAGGAAAGTAGGGAGGGGACACAACTCAAGTTGGAAATTTCTCAAAAATGGGAATTCTTTTTCAACCATAGTATATTCTACTTCACATTACAAATAATAATAATTCAAATTGAGAATTCAAGGTTACTACTCGAGATTTGAAATAATTTTCTTGGATCTTGTTTAATTTTTGCCTTTCAATATCACCAAACAATTGTCAAATCAATCCCTAAGGGTTGTTTGGTGTGAGGGATAAAAATAAATAATGATGGGATAAATTTTTTATATCTTGTTTGGTTGTCATATTTGGAATAACTTATCCCACCATTTATATCATAGTGATGGGATAAGTTATCCCATATACATGGTGAGATAAGTGTTGGGTTTTAGCAAGGTGTGAATGGGAAATAAGAATGAGAAATTGGGAAATGTGGGGGAACCAATTTGGAGGGAAAATGAAAAGTCATTTCTCTCATATTGGTAGAAGAAAGAGAAAATGTTGTCCTTATATTATGAAACACTTCATTTAACTCTTAAAGGGTTAAGAAGAAGGTGCCCATCGCGCCATCTTCATCGCTCGCTTGACCTCGGTTCAGATTTTGGATTTTGGATTTTGGATTTGGCAAATGATGTGATTGATTGATAATATTTTTTGACAAAAAATTATTTAATCAATCTCATTAATTAATTTCATTTTCTCTTATAAATTAATTTAGAATGTTAATTAATTAACAAAATTACTTTCGCATAACAGAATTATTTGAAAATTCGCGTCGCTCGACCTCGATTCGGGATTTTGGATTTTGGATTTGGATTCGGGATTTCGGATTTGGAATTCGGCTTCGGCCATTGTCGTTGCTCGCTTGACCTCGGTTCGGATTCGGAATTTGGGATTTTGGATTTGGATTTGGATTTGGCAAATGATATAATTGATTGATAATATTTTTGGACAAAAAATAGTGAAGTTTGATGTACCGCTACTTCTCTAATAGTTAATCCGTTTTATCTTGGGAGGAATTAATCTGCAACCTCGGATACTTGAGGGGATTAAATTTCTTAAGGAAACACAATGAGTTCAGTAGACTCAGATTATTTATTTTCTGTTTGTTTCATCATTTTTCTTTTTTCTGTTTCTGTTTTTCCTTACCTGAATATAGGAGATAACAATAAGTTATCCTAGGATAGCTAACCCCAGGATAACTAATCCTGGGATAACTTGTTCCTAACCAAACGACCCCTGAAAGTCTTGTCCCTTTCCCAATTCTCCTTTTCTTATATACAGGACTCAAATGTAATTTTGCCGTGTTCGATATTCTTTTGGAGTTCGATTAGTTAAAATTCATGTCAGAAGTCTTATTTTAGTGTGTAGAACATTCTCAATCAGAGACAACGATTCCAATTTATCTTAGATTTTGATATTCAAAGCAAATTATAAAGGAAAAAAAAGGTGATGTCCTTATATTTGGGAGTTATACTTCTAAACATTGGTAGTGTATAATAATAATTTTTATATTAATTATCAGATCATTCAAAAGATAATTATAAATAATATAACATACATAATATACGAAGGTGGATGAGGAAAATAGTACATGGAAATTTTCAACCAAAGTGTAATAAATGTTACTAGAAAATAAAATTTATAGCTAGTTCTTAAAGCATCCATTTGTCGACTTGTTTATATAATAGAGTAGTTGAATACTCAAAAATTGAATTATTCCACACGCAAGTGAAATTATTGAAAAGGTAGGGCAAGTGTTATTTTTTTTCTAATCATCTAGTATTTCACATTCATAGTTTCTGTACTTTCTGATATCTCAAGTTTCGAATTCTTTTTATATATTTTCCGTTACTTACTAAACTATCTAACAATTTGATGAAAATCATCATACATCAAGAAAATATTTTCCAACAATCTCATGAACATGTCGCATTAACTTTCTTTCGTGGATTTTTTAATTTCATTCATTCTACCACACTCGTTTTATAATAGGATTAGTGCTAGTGGTTGATATATAATATTGAGAGAGATGAGAGATGCCCTAATGATGGAGATGTGTGGGCCAAAAGGAAAAAGGAAGACACCATGAAGTTCTTCAAAGGAATATAAACTCAAAATATATATGTCCAAAACTTTTCAAGTTTAATTTTATTAATTTATTATATTGTAACTACCAATTAGCATAAAGCACATTACAAGTTCAATAATATTGTTTGATGAGTTGTCTTTTCATCTTTTCTATTATTCTCTTATCACTAGGATGATGATTCATCTGTCTTATCCAATTAACCTATTTCAAATTAATATAATAGATATCATGAGAGTTGTTATTAATAGGGAGAATTAACGTAAATATCTCTAAACTCAACGTGAATTATTAATTTTATTCTTAGATTATTTATCTTTAAAATGTCATTTATTTAACTAACTGGACTTAAAATATACATCCTCAATCTTGCAACATGATTGAAGTAAACCCCTAATTCCTAAATGCTCGTCAAGTTTAAGGTGTTGTCAACACTTTTTTCGGCTTTTTATTAAGAGCTCCATTTTGAGACCACTTGCTATGTCATGTGGCAGATCGGGGGTGTATCTAAGTTTAGTTGGTCAAGTAAATGAGTGTTTTTAATGCTATCAATATTTCGTGGACGAAACTAATAATTTCCTTCAAGTTCAGAAGCGTTTTCAATATCCCTCTCTTGTTAGTATGTTGGACAAAGATAATAACTTCAGAACAAAATTTGAGATTAACTTTAATTCATGTTGAATTTGAGATATTAGCTAAATTTGAAATTAATTTATGCGACAATTTAAACTGATTTGGTGGAAGGAATTACCGTTTCATATAAAAGGTGAAACAACACAATTCTGATGAAATATTTTTACTTATTTCATCCTGCTTACCAAATGACTTCAATAGAGTACTAAACCCATAAAAAGTCAATCAGAGTCATATATTTTATATACACATTTTTTTAATCTAATCATATAATATAATTTTTTATGAAAAAGTATCAATACATATAACTCTACTTGTAACTTTTATTATTCCACAAAATAGCTGGCACCTCCGATACCAAATGATTAGAAAAAAGAAAAAAACTATTAAATAGAAATATGGAAACACTAGCTTTACAATTCCAAATTAAAGTTACAACACTTTTTTCATAATGGTTAATTTTTTTTTGTGCTGCAGACAAAACAACTACCTCAACATTCAAAATAATAGAGTGTTAGCCTTTATGCAACAAGCTGGAAAATTTCTTCTAAAAAGTATAGTATTATTAAGTATAAGTTATAACTTTTATTCTTCTTGAAAAAACAACTAAAAGGGAATAAAAAGTAGATCTTTCCAACAACAAAAATTAGATGGAAAAAATTGGTATATATATAATAATAATATAGAAACTTTTAGTTTCCTTGGAAATTTCAAGAATTTATTCCCTTTTCCTACCTTTTATCCTTTATCTTTAGGTATTTCCCCCCTTTATTTATGGTATACTAGTTATTAGGTTCCCGCGCCAGCGCGGGCCCAATGTATATTACTTCCTCCGTCTCATTTTATGTGAGGTAGTTTGATTCGCCACGGAGTTTAAAAAAGAAATGAAGACTTTTAAAATTTGTGGTCCAAAATGAATGATATAAATTTGTATGACTGTAAATTATTTCATTAAGGGTAAAATAAATATTTTATAATCAAATTGTTACTTAATATAGAAATGTGACATTCTTTTGGGACTGACTAAAAAGGAAAGTAAATAACATAAATTGGGAGTAGTTCTTTGTTTCAATTTATGTGACACCGATGAAATTTGGAGAGTTATATAATTTTTTGTATGTGATTTTGTTAAATATATTTTGAAGTTGTTAATTTATTGTGATTTATAGCACTTCTTATATCATTTTCAAATAATATATATTACTCTTTCTGTTCCATTTTATGTGACGTAGGTACTTTTACGAAAGTCAACTAAATTTCTTATATGATTCTTAAATATTTTTAGTTGTTATTTTTCTTTAATTTACGTTACTTTTTATGTTATTTTCAAACAAACTTCTTATGTTTCAATATGGAATTAAAGAGTCAATAAAATTTCTTTTATGATTTTTAATATATTTTTTTTAATATCTTATATTATTACATTGTGATTTTAAGTACTTTTTATGTAATTTTTAAATCTAGAACAAATTAAAAGAAAAACAAGGAAAAATTTAAATGAAGAAAGTACTAAAATTTTCAAATAATCATATTTCTATATTAAAATGTTATAAACTTTAAAACTCCACATATATGCAGAAAATCATATACGGAAGACAAAATAATTTTTAAAATATATATTAAAGCTCTTTCTAATAATATCACATATTTATTCTATTTTTCAAATAATATATATTTCTCACTCAATCTCAATTACGCAGTACATATGAAATTTCGAGAGTTAATCAAATTCTTAGTACTATTTTAAACTATATTTTAGTACTATTTATATAATTTTCAAATAATATATGTTACTCACTCTATTATATTATGCAATACATGTGAAATTTCAAGAATTAACCAAAATTTTAATATTTTAAATTGATTTTTAGTACTATTTTTGTAGTAAATAGAGGAAGTTGAAGAAGAAGGGCAAATCGGTCAATTGACTGACTAACCCTAAGCTCCTAAACATTCTCACTTCTAAATGGAAGCACGGGCACAATATCCGTTAAATTGTTAATTATTATGATTTATAATATTTTTTACATTATTTTCAAATAATATATGTTATGTATTTTTAAATACTTTAAGTTGTGATTAATAATATTCTTAACGTAATTTCAAATAATATATGTTACTCCATTTGTCCCAATTTATGTGACACATGTGAAATTTTGAGAGTTAATATGTTTTTCAAATATTGTAAGTTGTTAACTATTGTGGTTTATGGTATTCTTAATGTAATTTTTCAAATAATATATGTTATTCCCTTCGTCTTAATTATACAATTCGCGTAAAATTTTGAGAGTTAATCGAATTTGTAATATTTTAAATTTATTTTTTAGTACTATTTAAAAAGGAAAAAATTAAAATATTACTATATAAGAAGAGTAGTAATTATATAGTAATTTTTCAAATAATATATGTTATTCCCTTCGTCTTAATTATACAATTCGCGTAAAATTTTGAGAGTTAATCGAATTTGTAATATTTTAAATTTATTTTTTAGTACTATTTAAAAAGGAAAAAATTAAAATATAATGAAAGAGGAGTGTATAAAAGTAGGTGGGCCATCTTGGTGCCACGTGTCGAAAGAAGAGTGGATTTTATTCACTCTTCTTATATAGTAAAATAATAATTAAAAAGGAAAAAATTAAAATATAATGAAAGAGGAGTGTATAAAAAGTAGGTGGGCCATCTTGGTGCCACGTGTCGAAAGAAGAGTGAATTTTTATTCACTCTTCTTATATAGTATAATATGGCATTGATAGAATTTAAAGTGTCAAATAATTGTTAATTATTGTAATAGATAATATGGAGTATTTAAGTCATTTATAGTGTAGTAATTAATATATAATATGTAGTATTTAAGTGTTATATTATGAAATTTGAGAAGTTATTGAAATTTTTATATGATTTTAAAAATATTTTAAATTCATAACTATATATTTCAATGTACAAGATTTTGATAAAATAAAATCTTTAAAGTTAAATTATAATGTTTTTGAAAATTTAAATTATTAAAACATATATAATGATTTTATAAGAAAAAATAATATCATATAAAATTAAATGAAAAGGATAATAAATTCAACTTTTACCATGATAAGGTTGAAAAATATTATTTAAGTGGAAGGAGGTGGGGCCCACTTGTATATTTTATATAGTAAGTATTGGACATTTGTAATGATTTAATTGGAACAATGGTAGTAAATCCTAGACTCTTCTAATATATAGTAATATGATGATATGATATGATATTGGAACAAAACAAAACAGTTGACAATGACTTTCTTTCATAATTTCAGTGAATACAACATGATGAATCCAATCTCTGAGAACTTTATTCCATAGTTGTTTCTATCTACCTGATCAGAGTCTCAACAAACAATTTCACCAGTATATATACAAATAGTACTTCATACACTGCAAATTAGCTAGCATTTGTAGAAACAATCTGGGAAATGTGGTAACTCGAGACGAGACGAGCAGATACAGCATAAATATAATCACCTCCATTGTCAACAACTATGTATGTGCAAAGTTCTCTACTATTTCTGAAAGAATGACCAATGCTGCACCTCCGAAAACAAGTGAAATGGTGATCTTTCCTCCGGGAACCAACGGAGGTAAGTTTGGAGTTTGAGTTGATTCCGAATATCTGTCTGACCAGGACATTGCAGCTGGAAGAAGTCCAAAAAGCACCAAAACTACAAAGACGCGAACACACAAATTAAATAAATTGTTCAGATCGGTATTGAATAAATGTCTAGATGGACATTGATACCACATCTAAGTATGTCCCAAAATGAAGTTGAAATTTAAGCAATACTGTAGGTAAATCTTCATACAGTCCGAATAATAGCCGCATCCCAAAGAGGTATCAAGCATACTGTAGGTAAAAATCTCCATACCTCCATAGGTTCCAGCAAAATCCAACGCTTTGAAGAATATCTCTGGATCTAGCAGTGAAAGTATCAGCGGAGGAACCAAAGTAAGTAAGTATGGCAGAGGCCTGTTAGGACCTGACGGGAGTTTCAGCACTGCCAGCAGTTCAATAACAAAAGTAAAGCATAAGTTAGACCTCATAAAGAGAGCTAAAATTGAGACTTACTGCAGTGATCAGAGTCTCAGACCAGATTATATAATATAGTGAAATCTACAAGGTAATAATAATGTTGCTGGTGGAATTAGCTCAAAAACGTTTATGAAACGGTAACAAAGAATATATAGTTTTTGAGACATACTTCTATTCATAAACTCCACAAAGAGAAGCTAAATGGGGAACAAACTTGGTATAAAATAGAACTGTCCCACAAATAGTGATCCAAAAAAGAAGATTTTATGCAAGACAATTGCTCACAGCTAAACTAACTGCAACCAAAATTTAGCTAACAAGAGAAGTCTTGAAAATAGTACATGTTCATAGATTGAACAATTACAGAGCTAAGTCACTCACAGTCAGCAAGAAAGTCCACAAGGCCCAAGACAAATCCGATGTAAGAAGTAGCAATTGCCAGAAGTGAAAAGATATCAACTATTGGCTGCAAACACAATGTTAAGATGAGAGGAGAAAAACTCAGTGCCGAACTATTTTACTTAATTTCAATAAAGAAATATAGTTTCTCATTGAAATAAGTACCAACCCCAACGATTCCATTAGTAGACCGCAATAGTTGTAGTGGATCCGCAATCTTGTCTGCTTCAGTTCCAAGAGTTGTAATTGTTCCCAAAATGACTCCATCCCAAACAAGAAATAGAGCAAGGGGAATAGCTGTCCCAAAAACAATAGCGCTCCTGCAGTGCCATAACCATCAATTTATTTAGAATGTAGCAATAGCCAACTGTATAATACTACCTGAAATACTGATAGGACGTTAAATAAAGAATTAATGATCAAAAACACACCTAAACTATCACTTTTTCGCGAGTTTCATACCTCATCTACCCATTGTTCTCTTTATCTACCTCAACTATCACTCACTTAGTATTAAAACACACCTCAATGTTGAGTTGGCCAAATATTCGTTCCCAATCGACGACAGGCGTGTGTAGGCCAACTTAGCATCAAGGTGTGTTTTAATACAAAGGAAGTGATAGTTGAGGTATGAAACTTGCAAAAAGGTGATAGTTTAGGTGGGTTTTTTTTTTATCATTAACTGTTACATAAAGCAAAGATGGATCGAGTGAAACAGCCTATACAAAGGAAACTGACCAAATTTTCAGAATGTTGTGAATGATTTCTCATAGCAATAAAGATTTAAATACAAGTCAAATTATTTCCAAAATTTAGTCGTCCAATCAAATGAATCATATTAAATAAAGAGTGACATTATGTTATTAAATGAACAAGAAATATAGATTCAGAATTATGTGTTCATAAGGTATGTCAAGTGTATACTATATGCTGCAGTAATGAAAGCAAAATACTGATAATCACCTTACTTTTGACAGGTCCCCTTCAAGATTTGTACAGAGAACAGGTACAACATTCTGAGAACAAAAGGCAATTTATTAACTTAAGACGCACAATCCCAGGGTGACTATATGAGTTGATTGAAAAAATGTGTTACCTGATAAACAAAAGAAAGTGCAATTATGGGTATACTTTGAGGAGCAGCTTCAAAATTAGCTTTTAGAAGAGCCTCCCAGTGCAAGTCTCCACTGGCGACAACCTTAAGTATAAAAGATGGGATATTAATATTTCTCTCTCAGCCATTTCCAGTGCTTTATGTTAAGCTTGTTGCAGGTGTTTTTGAGATATGATATATATGGCACAAGTTTTTTTTTTTTTTGAGAATGGTAAAGTTGTATTCATCAGCAATGAGGGTATGCTGGCAACCAAACAAAAAAAACATTCAAAGGCCAAATAGTCATGATTACAAAGAGCCTATGAAATCTACTAACTGATCTACTTCATCTATACCCTCTTCTTTACACCAAAAATATAGAGTATTAATGCAGTTTTCTTTAACTTTCTGCATTGGGTTAGTAATATTCTTAAAGCACCTATTGTTTCTTTCCTTCCAAATTGACCACCATATGCAAGATGGAACTAGATTCCACCATTTTTTCTGTGTTTTACTCCCCCCTCTTCTCATCCAACAATTTAGTAGGTCAGCAGTATGCTCAGGCACCACCCAAGGATCTTGAATAATGCTTTGAAGCATATACCATATCTGGGAAGTCACTCTACAGTGAAGGAACAAATGATTGTTTGTTTCCTCCTTCTCATGGCAAAAGAAGCACCTAGAAACAATCTGAAATCCTCTTTTTTTCAGTCTCTCCTGAGTCAGACATGCTCTTCTGCACACTAACCATGTGAAACACTTTATCTTGGTTGGGGTGTTGGATTTCCAAATTTGTTTCCAAGGTCCAAAAATGCCCCCCGGGTGTGTTGCCAGGTCTCTTTTGTACATTCTTCCAACAGAAAATTCCCCATCCCTATCATGTTTCCATCTGATTGCATCAGGATTAGTGTTGAGTCCCGGAAAATCTTCCAACCTTTGCAGTAAATTGGCTACTCTATCCACCTCCCAGTCATTTAAGAGCCTCCTAAGGGTTATATTCCACCCTTGCTGAGACCACATCTCAGCAATAGATGCTCCAGGGTTGTCGCAAAGAGAGTACAAATCTGCAAAGTCCTCCATGAGGGAGTTCTGTCCTATCCACTTGTCTTTCCAAAAAAGGATCCTAGTCCCCTCACCCACCTTGTAGCATATGTTCCTCGCTAGTTTTGGCCACAAATTTCTGATAGACCTCCAAACTGAGACCCCATAGGTGCTGGTCACAGTGTTGGATGTCCATGAATCAGTTTGTCCATACTTGCTAACAATAACATCCTTCCACAGAGCCTGCCCCTCTTTACCAAACCTCCATAGCCATTTTGACAGTAAGCACCTATTTGACTTTTTAAAGTTATCAACTTTAAATCATCTTTTGTTTTTCAAGTATCACATGATTTGCGACAACAACAGAACATATCCGGTGTAATCCAACATGTATGGTCTGGGGAGGGTAGAGTAGAGTGTACGCAGACCATACCACTACGTCATGGAGGTAGAGAGGTTGCTTCCAAAAGACTCTCGGCTCAAGTGCATCAAATCAAAATAGTCGTGAACAAGGAAATACGGCAATGAAGAAAACATGGCAACTAATACGGAAAGCAATACAAAGCATACAAAAAAGGATATCACATGATTTATGAGATTGTATTAAATCCTTTATCATCTGTATAGTATAAATAAACAAACACATAATTGGGATCATGTCTAAGCATTAAGAAGCTCAAATGGACCAATAATCATCTACCAACGTAATACACATGGTAATATGATGCCATGTGAAATTATTAATTCCTTTACATGTTACAACATAGCCTCACAACCTGCCATTGAGAAAATCTGTCGACACGAACATTTACCATCTCATGCAAGCATCTGAATAATCAACATTCTATTAATGAAGAATTCCCAGAACTTGTTTTGCTGGTCTGCATGTGATGTATGAGAATGTATTATGTATGGACTCCTTTGTCGTGTGTATAGCAAGTATAAACAACAAATAAAGCAGACCATGTTTGTTAAGAAGCTCATCTTAGCCAACAACCATATATTACTGTATTGTTCGTATTAATGTGTCCATGTGAAGCTATCACTTCTTTTACGTGTAACATCATGTGTAGCTTCAGGAACTTCCATTAAACAGGCCTGTTGGCAAGAACCATTTACAATTTCATATAATATCTCAAATAAAAATTCTATTAATGTCGTTTCAAAGAAATTTATCAAAAGGGAAGTACAAAATATCACGTCTACAGCATATATAAACAAGAAACAAAGATGAACATGTTCAAGCGTTAAGAAGCTCAAATGAACCAATAACTGCAGCCTAAAAGGGAAATGCAAAAAGCTAGATACCAAAAGGGAAATGCAGAAAAGCTAGACAATCCTAAAGGTAATAATAACAGCTTTTTTCTAATTGATCAAGAATGGAAATTACCACAAGAGCTGTGAAAGAGGCAATGATACCAAACACAAGGACACCGTTTACCGCCCCGATAGTCCGCTGGCTAAACAAAATTAGAAAATGTGTTACTTACACAATTTCAAAAGATGAAAATCATGTATCATTGTTCAAAAAGGGAAGGAATTATTCCTCCATGACAAAGAGAACAATGATAAGATCAACTGTGAAGAATACAACACCGGGGCACACGATATTGCTTTGTCATTATTTAGCAATGTTTTCCTTTACCAACAGTTCAAAAGAGAACATAGGTTTCCATGAATTGACTTTCACACACAATGTGCTTGGTTTAAGCAGAAAGGCATCCTATCTTTGAACAAGGAAGAAAAAGATTAGGGGTAATAACAAGTTTTTCTTCATTTGTTTATACGTCGTTTTATCTTTTGACAAGATTAGTTCATCAGATGTAATAAAGAATTAAGAAGCCATAAAGCACAGGAAGGTCACATACCAAAGAGTACAAGTTGAAATTAAACCATTTATTACAGAAATTCTTTCATATGAATATCAAAGCATGTCAGAGAATCCATTTTGCAGACAATTTCTTTTAGACCTTCTTACAAGAGTCACTATACCTTCATGGATCAAAACTATCTTGAAAGGCAAATCA
Source organism: Solanum tuberosum (assembly GCF_000226075.1). Lineage (NCBI taxonomy): Eukaryota > Viridiplantae > Streptophyta > Magnoliopsida > Solanales > Solanaceae > Solanum > Solanum tuberosum. Next base: position 2,821,625 of record NW_006238943.1, on the reverse strand, counting down.
TACTTGTAGTCTTTGGTTTTTAACAAGGGGTTACTAATCATGATAATAAGAAAAGAGGAACTTGATCAACAAAAAATGAAAAAGCAATGTGAACCTTCCAGAGAAGCAAATCCCTCCAAGAAGCAGTGAAAACAAGGTCGCGGTTTCCCATCTGCAATCATAATGCTGCCATCAACACCTAAAAATCATATGAAACGATTTACAATATTCTCCAAGAAGCTATGATAAATTAATGCCAAACTTATGGTGTTTTTAAATAACACATACAGGAATAACAAAACATCCCAAAGACATCCTTTTGTTCAACTATTTAGAAAACTCTACATGATTATCAGTTGTCTACTGCAGATGATCCTATCTGGAAGTAAATTTCACCATTTTAAAAAGAAAATCACACTGCATTCGATGAAATGAATGTAAAACTGTTGCATAAAATGTAGCTATCTCATCATTTTCCTTCATAGAGAAGATCATGATTGTGTAACGTCAAATAAACACCAAAGACAAATTCAATTTAAAGCATTTAAACCAAAAAGAAAAAAAAATCTATTAGAAAAGTTTAGATCCTCGATTTAGACATTGCAAAAGGATATGAGGAATAATTGATTCCATTTCCAAGCAAACCTTTTATTTACTGATACTTGCAACCAGAAACAGCCTCTCTACCCCCCCCCCCCAAGGGGGGGGGCAGGGGTGGGT
>NW_006238943.1:2810272-2820541 GCF_000226075.1 Solanum tuberosum | reverse complement strand
CCCCCCTACCCCCCCCCCCCAAGGTAGGGGTAAGGTATGCGTACTCTCTACCCTCCCAGACCCCACTTATGGGATCATACCAAGTATGTTGTTGTTGTTGTTGTTACTTGCAATTCCTAAAATGTCTGCTCTCAAGTATATTCAGTACTGGCAGGCAGCAATGCAGGTAGAACCTCCAAGACCAGAGGTAGCACAAGGACATAGTCCACACTGACATCAGGCATCAACCATTTCTCGGGAAGTATTTATTGGAAAGTCGAATTCTTGAGAATTGTAAAAGCCCAGGACTCACCACAACATAGTATTTACTTTTCTTATTAAACAATTAATTTATATGATTACCTGATAAAAGATATTTTAAGACCATCATCAACTAATGCATAGAAATTATAAAACTGATGATACAATCAAAATTGTTAAGGGAGATTTGAACATACAATGGAATCCCAGTGAAGGTTGTCAATATATCTGAAGAACGAGCCACATAAGCAACAAGAAGGGCGTAATGGATGAAAATGTAGGACCAGCTGCCATTAGAAAAAAGTTTTATCAGATGGAAAATTATTCAAATCAAAAGTTTCAGGGAGTGATCGAATATGAAACTAAAATGGGAAATGTTATTGCTGACTGGTTATGTGTATGTAAAACTAATAAGATTTGATCCTAATAACTAAGAAAACATTGTTTTTGCGTTGGGAGGGAAGGTAGATCAATTAATGATAGGTTAACATACATCAATGAAAACCAATACCATCAAATGTCAACTACTACACTTTTATTTCCTTTTTCTCTCAAGGCAGCCGACAAATCATTAATGTAACAAGATTTGTGTTTACTGGAAAAGTTTTGGGATCTAAGAAATAAGGATAACCAGTTTTTGCAGCATGAACAATGTAAGATCACCTACCAAGCTACTTGCACTCCTGTATTTCCTAGGGTTCTCCTGACCATTGACACCTGAAATAGCCATGTCCCATTAATATAAGAAATGAATGGAATTAGTTGAAAAGCAAAGTAAGCTTCTCGGATTCGCAAGGCTACCACATCCAGAGGAAGTGAGTAATAGGTTCAACTAAAGTCTAAGCATGACGAGAAGTGTAGATCATACTACTTTAAAAGTTCATAAGAAACTAATGTGAAATAAGACCATTTATTTAAAACATTTTAGATGTAAAGACAATCCTTGTTTCCAATTTAATATTGGATAATGACAGATGTCATCTGGTTTGAGTAATTTAATAAAACCATTTTTTTGAATAAGGAAGAAGGAAAAAGTTTATGTGAAGATCAATGAGTATCTTACCAATGAAACACCACCTGAGCCAAGCTCACACATCGTCTTCACATTTACTTCTGCAATAAGTAGTCCAGACGCCACCTGCACCATTTTGGATTTCCAAGAATCTTATTAGTGCAGAAAATTGAGGACTGGTTTGTTTATGAGTGGGATGGAGGAAAGATAAGAGGAATCAGATGTAGCTGTCAGAAATATAAACAATAACATTCTATTTATGTGGAGGTTATTATATAGAAGAAACCGTAAGGGCAACTAGAATTAAGTAATCGATTTTTACACGTGTACTGGTTTTCCACAGATTCTTGAGAAACTAGATAAGAAAATGAAAAAACTGTCAAAAATAGAAAGAATGCTGAATCAATTACCATATAAATCCAGCATATAATGCAAACTACTGCAGAGGCTAGAAATCCAGATTCTTGTGTGACTGCAGGAATAGCAAGAATACCTGCACCTACCTATTCAAGACACAAAGATGTTACTTTCCTGCTAGTCCTTTCATTCATGTTAATTAAGAGTAAAAACATAGGTGATACGATACCAACCGAGAAAGAATCTGCAATCAGAATATGCTCATGAATTGTTGATATTCGAAGAAGAAAATTTCTAGAACAATCAAAATACAAATAATGTGCATAGCTAGGAAAAACTCATGTATTCATATTTTGAAATTTGGCAACCACCCTCTTCGTCTTTGTGCAATTCACATTATTTTCTCATACTCAATTTAGGACAACCAAAATCTTTCACCTTAATCAGGAAAATATATTAAGAAATGAGTGGCAATACAGTTACTTCATTACTTCCTCATACTTCTAAATACATGGCTTTAAAGTTATACTAAATTTAATAAATTGAGGTTTCTGGTAGAATAACACTGGATAGGACGCTATCTTTCAGTAACGTAAATTTGGAGATTTATTGAATATCATGAAAATGATGATGTCTCGAGAGAGGGAAATCAATTACGGGACAGATAGAAGATCAGTTGTTTCAAAAGCAGCAGAAAGTTGACTGCAGAAGTACCAGCTTTGACATGTACATAAATTTTCGGATGATGCTATGTGCATATATATAAATAAAGTACATACACATGCACAGTTCACACATTGAGAAAGGGAGACAAAACATACAGTGGTACCAGCAACAAGAAAAATGGCACTGCTGAGACTTCCTGGAGAATTGAGGACGACAGTTAAGAAAATACATAAAACATCAAGATCTCCATAAAACAAAAATTCTAAAAGAACTTCTCTTTTACATTTCGAGCATAAAGAGCACAGCTTTTGGCTTTAACATCAGTGCCAATACCAATCCAACTAAAGTGCTGAAATATTTTAAGGCAAAATTTTCCTTAAATAAGGTAATTCTACAAAACATTTCATGGATTGTTATTCATCCCATTAAAATTCCTACATTATTATTCACCACATTAAACAATCCATACATTCTAGAATAACTAACATGGAAACCAAACACCCCACCTAGAGTATTATTTTTACCTTAGCTAAAAGTTTCAATATTTAACTTAAGAAAATGTCATTGATAAGTACAGGGGCAGATGGAGGCTTAGGTTACAGGTTCAATAGAACTCAATAAAGTTGAGCAAATCCTTTATGTGTTAACTAATTACTTTCCTTTTTAGTCCGTTTCAAAATAATATATCTCTTTTATTTGTTCGGAGCTCATTAATTCTAGCTTTTCACATGGCCACAAGATTATAGAGCATTTTAGTACATTCTATGAATATTTAGTTTATAAACACATTCTTTATTTTCTTAAACTTCAGGTCAAGTCAAAACTGACAAACAAATTGAAACGGAGTGAGTACTAAATATACTAAGATATCATTTTTGGGAACTAACTAAAAAGGAAAGTAGTGCTAAATATGTACAAAAATTCAATTTAAAACTCAATTACCAACTTAAGGTCATTGTAATCACAATTCAAAACCACAAAATTCAAATCTTGAAAGAGTGAAATACCTGGTTCTCTCTTCAAAGTAGCTTGATTGAGGTTAGAAAAAAGTCTTTCAAAATCATATACTTGTTCCTGATACCCATTTTTTCCTTCAATTTCTTCAGTTTTTTGTTCAGTGGACTGTCTTTGAGAATAACACTTGAAAAAAGTTGATGACTTTGAGCTTAAAGAACAACATTTTGGGAAAATCTTTGTGGGTACCAAACAAGAATTAGAAGAAAATCTATGAAATGGGTTTTTAGTATGAGGAATGGAAAGCTTGAAATGAAGTAACAGAGAAGAAGATGATGAAGAAAAAGCCATTTTTAGGGGTAAGGGATGGAGGGTTTGCCCTTTTCTTGATTTTTCTTCTTCTTTTTTCTTTGGTTTTTCTGCTCTACAACTTTCTCTCCCTCTCCAGTTTCTTTTTGGCTTTCGGTTGAATGGGTGAGAAAAAAGGACCAATAAGAACAACATAATATGTCTCGGGGCGGAGCTAGTAAGAGTTCAAAATCGAATTAGTTTGGAGTTAGATATGTTGATTTGATTGACATGATTTAGATTAGACATAATACATAAACATGACTCTCAACTTAGTTTCAGCCGACAACTATGTTTTGGTTGTGCACAAGTAAACACTTAAATTTGTATAAAATTGAACAAGTAGACACACGTGTCCTACGTGGCATAATAGATGTAGAACGCCACATAGAACACAAAATTGTCATATAGGGTGTCATATATGATGAATGTGTATATTTGTTTAATTTTATATAAGTTTAAGTCTACTTGCGCACACCTAAAAGTTAAATATCATAGTTATAAGCTGAAATCAAGTTAAGTGTCATGTTTTTTGTATTATGCGTTTAGATTATAAGGAGTTAGGTTTTATATTTAGTCTGAACCAATTCAATTTATATGCTGACTTGATTGACATGACGCTAAATAACCATGATTTATTGCATGCGTCAAAGGAATAAGTAAATTTGTATGTTAATTCAGATTTGTGTTTAGTTTGGATTAGTTCAATTTTTGATTGATATGAATTATGATCATAAATCATCAAGATTTATTGCATCCATCATAGGAATAAGTAAATTTGTACATTTAGATTATTTATGTAATTTCGAAACTTTTAAATTTGTTGACTTGATTGACATGACGATATATTATTGTGATTTGGGGCATGCATCAAATGCATAAGTAAATTTGTTCGTTAATTAAAATTATGAATTTACACTAGATAAGTTTAACTTTAGATACGTCGACTTAATTGACATGACGATAAATTAGCAAAATTTATTGAAAAGTAAATTGATATATTAATTTGGATTATAAACTTAGGTCAGAATTTTTAGACATGCTGACTAGATTGACATAACGATAAATTACTTTGCTTTAATATATGCATCAAAACACAAGCAAGATTTATTGCATGTATTGAGGAAAGTAAATTGATATGTTAATTTTAATTATGATTTGGTTTCTCTTTGTACATGGTTCAATTATAGTAGTTTTCTTACTATAAAATTGATTTTTGTCATTTTTATTTTATTTTAATTTAGTTTGTGGTCGGCCATGAAAATTATGAAATTTGAAGAGAATGGTTTTTATTTTCAAAGTAAAAATGGTATTCAAAAATTAAATTATGTTTGACTGTAAATATAAATATAAATTAAAATTAATTTTAATTTTTTTACAAGTTAATTAAGATGTTCTTAGAGAACATTTTTTAAGAAAATAAGTAAATTTTTATTTATTCTTCTGTGTTTGGCACGCAAGCAAAAAGTAAATTCTAAAAAACGTTTATGAATAATCTAAACAAATAATGTGCAAGATGAGGTGGATAGTGGGGGTGAGAGCTACGGGAAGCAGGTAAAGATGAGATGTACTGGAGGATGAGGAAGACACAAAAAATGAGAAATGACACTCGTTTTCACTACTTCCATTAGGAAAATCATTTTCCTGAATTTTATTTTCCTAAAGAAAATATTTTCAAAAAAACTTTGACCAACTCAAGAAAATTATAAAACATTTTTTCTAAAAAATCTCCACAATACTGATTTAGCAGGAACTTGATGTAAAGAGGAGAAAGAGAAAAGAGGCATTAAACCAAGCAATTGCATGCTTTTTTTTCATAATATGAAGATGGTAAATGCATCATAAGAGCCAACATACATAAACAACATTTTGCTATTCTCTTTTTCACATCACTTTGTTTTTTATTCACCCAAATCCTCTAGCCCTATTTTCTACAGGGAGGGAGAAGAAACAAACTGCCTTGGTAAGCTAAAAAGGTCTCTCTCTTCAAAGGGAGAGGTCCAGTGATGATAACCACCCGTCGCTGACGTCCACTCATGGGAACCACCCACCATAGACGTCTGCTGATGAGAACCACCTGCTGCAGACATCTGCTGACGAGAACCACCCGCTGCAGATGTCTGCTGATGAAAACCACCTGCTGCAGACGTCTGCTGACGAGAACCACCCGCTGCAGATGTCTGCTGATGAAAACCACCTGCTGCAGACGTCTGCTGACGAGAACCACCCGCTGCAGATGTCTGCTGATGAAAACCACCTGCTGCAGACGTCTGCTGACGAGAACCACCCGCTGCAGATGTCTGCTGATGAAAACCACCTGCCGCAGACGTCCACTCACGAGAACCACCTGTCACCGATGTCTCTGCTGTACTCACTCCTCCAACCTGCAACCCGGGGTTCGGAACTCCAATCTCATTGGTCAGAACAGGTTTTGAAGTAGACTTTGCAGCGATTCCACGGTAAAATGAATCATATTTAGGATCATAGTGTTCCAATAAAGAGTTTGTTGTTCGCCACATACCACCTGTTCCTGATGATGACGAACCGTGATCTAAACTCCAGTCTATGTTTTTGTAATCTAGGTGCAGAACTGTACCACCACCGCTGTTCCAGTCAACAGGAGACGGCAGCCCATAATTACCATGGGTGCCCAACCCGGAGAAGAGTCCGAGTGATGAAGTTGCAGGAACCAATTGTGTCTGTGATGAACCACCTGTCCAACTCCACAAATTATTTCCCCAGCTAGTTCCTGGAGATTCGAGTGTCCCGTAGATGGAAACAAATTGTTCTGGTTGTTGGTGCTGTTGATAATGAGGTTGGTTGTACAATTGGTGGTTAGAGCTGACATCATTAGTGATCAAGCTTCTTGTGCCAGTTATATGTGGATTCATACCACTGGGTCTCACTGTTCCAACAATATTAATAGGAAAAAACGGCTCTGCTGTTTCTGGAATTGAGCTTACATTTGAGGTGGGAGTGTGCCTGGCATTGACAGACGAGGGTTGTTGCATGACTATAACTGGTTCTCTCACAGTTCCTACTGGTAGATTCTTCAATTCATTTCCAGCAGCCACATAATGAGCTTCTGTCTTGGCGGGTGGAAGTGACACCTGCAAAGAAGATGACAAAGAACAGGAAACAGAAGGATTTGATCCGGGATCTGGAAACTTTTTGTCAACAGGTACGGACACCTGAGGTGCCTTGCCCCGGTCCAATTTTGGCTCAGTCCTTTCCAGCAAGGGTATGTTGTTGCTCCCCGGATCCATAGAAGGCCTTACTGGGGTAACAACTTTACTATAATTGAACTCTTTATCATCTGTCTTTGCTGGTATTGTACTAGATGATGAAGGTTTAACATGTATCCTTGTTAAGTTCTTGGTGGCGCCAATTGGTATCTTGTTGTTGCCCATAGTAGGAGGATGGCTAGTTTCTTCTGGTTTGGGCGGCACAGAGGGGGGCTCCTGCTTTTGTGATCTCAACATATCTTCAGCCCTCTCAAGATCGCCCTCACAGGTTACTATTGCTCTTTCGACATCCTGCTTGGAGCAATTAAATCTAATTTCCATGTCCGCAATGCGAGCAAACTCTTCTGATATGTCAATTTTCAAATTACCCTCAGTATCAGCACTTCGTGTCTCGTATTTGTTTGCTTCTTCGCCTCCTTCTAATAACCATGCTACTGATTCTTCTACTTTGCCTTCATTCAGAATAAGAGCCAAAGTTGCCTGTTCCGAAGAGAACCCCATAGCCACAAACTGCCCAGCAAGTGTTTCAAGCTTTCTTGACATGAGATAGCCACTACATTTCTCATGCAGCTCTTGTGCTCGTCTTTCCTTCTGACGTTGATGCTTCCTCTCATTTTTCTGACGGATTTTTTCTCGCTTGTCATTATCAGTGCCAACTGAGGTTTCTTGTCGGAGAGGAAGATTAGAAGTTTTCTCTTTGTGGTCCTCCTCACCAGACCAGCTACCATTATTGGAAACAATTTCATACTCTCCACCAGCTCCATGAGAGTGCCCACTAAGGTCATCTCTCTCATCAATGCTTCTGAAACGACCATTGATGTGGAGAGCAACATTTGCAGTCACGGGAGCTGGGTCATATGTTTGGAATGTCCCAAAAATAGGATTGTATCCACTACCACTAGAAGGCTTTGAAGCAATTTTGGGTGGTTCTTTGCTCACCTTTTTATCCTTTGACTTGGACCTGGCTGCTCGAGACATCACTGCAGCTTCTAATTCCGAGACCTACAAAAGTTAGGAGCTGATTAGGTAAGCAAACAACTAATGCAACTTCAAGCAGACAATAATTCTAAAGCAAATATTTTTTCATAAGTCAATTCTAAAGCATCACAAGGAGCAAAAACCAAGCTATTTAACTAATTGAACCAGCCGACATCAGCAAAAATAAACATATCGAGTTGCCCAATTTTTTAACTAGTTTGATGAGAAAAGTATTTCTCAGACATGCAGGATCAGAGGAAGTGATCGATAAGTAGAGGCCTGCACCCATCCCAAATATACAGTAACATCAAAGACAAATAATATTTTCTTCTTTCATTTTCTAGGTGATAGACATCTCCTATCAACTGTAGACAAGATATGACTACAAATGAGAAAGGACAACACTTAATCGCTAAACAATTTTAAGATCTTTGCCTAGAACAAAAGTTAGGTTTTAGCTAGCCAGCCATGTACTAGCAAATGTCTACATCGGTATCTCAACAGACCATATAAAATTCATAGTAATCAGAAAAACAAGTTCTAAGATTCAAATAGTTGATAATTCAAGGGGTATAGGCTAAAACATTGTCCAAAGTCACATGAGCAAAGGAAAATGACCGACTTGCACATGAAAAACTGTGAACATGTGTCATTACAGTATGCTTTCATCAATTATATAAACATGATGAGAAGATGATCAGATGCCAAAAAGATTCCTGCTAAATGTGGTGCTAGTGACAGTATGGTCATAATTGATGAAAGCATACTGTAACAGTGCGGTCAAAAAACAAGAAAAGATATCCAAGTACCACCACATCAGAGTGCCAAAGTAAAGCAAATATAGATTAATATGTGAAAGAGCTACGTCAACAGGAAAACCAAGGCTCAACATAGGTAATTAGCAGAGGAACATCCATTCAGGTAATCAAACTTACAAAGAAGGTTTGTTTCTACTTCATCAATAAAAAAACCGTGGTTTTGTTTCTACCACCCATTGGTTTTGTGCCCTTCAGCAGTTGTAAGTATTTTAATGTTATTTCCAAAATTATCTATCCACCCCCAAAGTATTGGTATCTGCTTTTAATGATCGATCACCGAATTACCGGAATATGAATATCGTACCGAATGCTGAACGCCCACCCGTAATGAATTGTTTACCGTATATATGGGTAACATTAATGAGTGATTTAGATGTCCTAATTAACCTATGCCGACAAATTCATAATATTAGGGCTTGAGAGTGGAGATCTGACTCCAATACATGAATTTCTCTAAAAACTAACATGTCAAATTTTGGACAAATTGTGAGCATTTCTTGTCAAAACATTTTTTCCTTCACTACGTAATTACTGAATTACCATACCAAAGTTTGATTAACCTAACCAAACTTTGAAAGTTCAGTATTAGGTATCTACTTTCAATTCCCGATTACCGCCCACCTCTAATACACAATATAGTCCCATAAGTGCGGTCTGGTGGGTGGTGGGAGGTGGCAGGTATCCCATGGGAAGAGAGGTGATTTCTTCCCATATTTGTCTTAAGCCTTAGTGGACAGAACCTAGTACCTTTTGCTGGTGGGAGGTGACAAATATACCATGGAACTAGTTGAGGTGCGCGAAGAAAAAAAAAAACCCAAGTGTTTACAAACACTACACATTCCTTGACTTGCCATAGGTAAATTCTTACTTGAAATGAGCAATCTAACCATGGAAACCAACATTCCCTTTATCATTTTACTATCATAAAGAAAGAAGACCCCATAAAAGAGAGATGAAAATCAATCTTTTTTCAAATGAATATAGCTACCAGAAAGCTCAATCCTTTTCACTTCTCAAATTCCCATTTCACACACAAACCCTCCCCCCTCCTTCCCTCCCATCCATTTCTTCAGCTGAAAAAACCAATTCATGCACCTCTATACACAACTTCCACTCTTCATTCAACAAATCAAACCATTCCTCCATTACCACAACAAACCCCAAACCCTAAACACAAAAATTCAAAACATACAAAAAAAAAAACCTGAAAGGTAAACAATTTCATAAAATTAACCAAATGGGTATTCAAAAAACACCCAAAAAAAACAAAAAATTCAGCATAACATCAGAATAAAAAAACTCCATTAAAGATTGATCATAACAAGAACTTCAAAAAAGAGAAATGATAAGCAAACATACCTGAATAGGACGGATCGATCGATGAAAAAGGGTGTTGAAGAAGATGAAGAAAAATTGTGCGAAAAATGCGGTGTAAGAAAGAAGAGAGCTTGTAAGAATTGTATATATATATAGAGAAAATACAAATAGGAAATACTTAATAGAAAGAGAAAGATAAATGCAATATAATTACAAGATATATATATAGACCAATTTGTTTTTTAATTTTTAATTTTTAATTTTTAATTTTTAATTTTTTTTATTTTTTATTTGGTGGGGGGGGGGGGGGGCAACTTGTTTTTTCGCGTGGGGT
>NW_006238943.1:2766940-2809809 GCF_000226075.1 Solanum tuberosum | reverse complement strand
TGTGGGGGGGGGGGGGGGGGGACAACATGTTTTTTAGGGTGAGAGTTTTTGGTTTTATTCAAAAACATTTTTAAGCAAGGGTATTTATGCGTGACTTCTTTTATTTGGTTAACTAGGGATTTGTTTCTTTTTTGTTTGTAGTAATGGAGTAGTTTTGTTAAAGATAACTACACATGATACTTCACGTGAAACTAATATCAAGGACAAAAATTGATATGGAAAATTGTGTTTAAAAGAAGAGATGAGTAATAATGAGATAAAACCAAATGAAGTTTTTTTTTTCCTTTTAAAAAAAGAAAAGAAGAGCTTTTCATTAAATACATTTTCTCTTCTTTTTCTTGTTTTATTGATCTAAATTTTAGACTAATTAATGTCTTTCTTTTTAATCCTTCTATAAAAAAAAGTGTTTGAAATACAAAAATAGAAAATGAGTGTGAAGCAGAGATTAGAAACTGAAAAGTGATTTTTGAAATTGATGATAAATGATGATGAAAAAGGAAATATTTTTTTTATAGAAAAGTATAGATTATTTTAAATTGATTCAAAGAAAGTTATTTTAAGATGAATATATATACAGAATATATATGTATTCAAGCAGAATATATATGTATGGTACTTCTCGTAAAATTTATATCACGATAACAAATTATAATAGTAATTATTTTTTTCTACAAGTAGAACACAAGAATGAAAATAAAATAAAAAAGACGAAAATAAATAAATATAATTGTCATCTTTTCGATTTTCATCTTCATATTCTTTTCCTTTTTTTCGTTATCGATCTAACATTTCAAATTCAATATCTTTCCATCTCGCAATGTTTCATTTTCTAATTCTTCTAATCCTAGTGTATGCAAAAAAAAGTTCCTGAAATACAAAAATAAGACATGAATGCAAAACATAAACTCAAACATAATTTCTGAAATTAATAGTAAATCGTAATGAAAAAGAAATTAATGGAAGTATTGTGATGTTGATGGTAGATTTATTTAAACATATATACTTTTATAGTATCTATTATTATTATTTTCAATTTAGTATTTTCCTTTTTTGGCTATTGAACTGGGAAAAAGGAGAGGGACTTACTAAGTGAGATCGTAATAGAAAAAAAAATAGCAATGAAAATTAATACTACAATAAAAATTGACGTACTAAAAATTAAAAAGAAGAATGGTTTAAGAATGAAAATAAAATCAAAAAATATATCTTTGCCACATTTCGATCCTACATCTTTGTATCTTCTTAAGTTTTTTCTTCTTATTATTAATGTAAATTTTGGATTAATATCTTTATAAGTTCTTAATCCTCTATTTTTATAAATAATTCTTTTAATTCTTCTTTATATAAAAATACAATATATTAAAAATAAATGTGGAGCATAAATTGAAAAATAATTTGTGAATTAATGATAAATGATGATGAAGAAAAAATTAATTGAGGTATTTTGATATTGGTGGTGGATTTATTTAAACGCAAATACTTTTACAATTTTATTACTATTTTCTTGTTTAACTTAGGTCTTACTATTTTTCTAGGGTTTAGGAAGTGGAATGAACTTGCTAAATAACTGATAGAAAGAAAGGACGGCGGCGGTCATGCATGGTACTTCTCGTAAAATTAATATTATAATAAGAATTGACGTGACAAAAAACTTTTTATTGCGGAAGAATTTGACTAAACCAAAAAAGGAAATAATGTATCTTTGTCACCTTTTAATTCTCCGTCGTCACATTACCATCTTTTTTAAAAAAAATCTCATTGTCAATCTAAAATGAAAACATTTGATCATCTATATTTTGAATGTCCAATCACAAGGGCATTAGGGAGAAGACTATGTCACTAGATGGGGATATATAGGATCATTCAAGACTGTAATGTTGAGTTGAAATGGGTGTGTATGATAGCTAGGAGGAAAACATGAAGAGTTGAAATTCCACAAAAGAGGGATAATCAACTCCGTAATTAAATATCGATCGAAACTTGAACCCTTGTATAGGTATGCAATTTCATAAAGCACAATAATTGAAATAGGTAGTCCGTGCTGTATTGGTATCAGATCTATTCTCATTTTCCGATCTTTCCATTTTTTTGATCCATTTCTTGGGTAAAGTCTTCCAACTATATTTGAAAATGAATTGGTTATCCATAAAGAGAAAGAAAATTTTCTTCTAGTTCCGCTTCTTGCTCTTCCAATTCAGAAAGACTTGTCGGAAATCACCGATTGGGTTGGTCCGACCAACAAAGGCATGAGACTTTTGGGCATTGATTGGGTCGAGCTAGGCTACCTTTAAGTGTAGCTTTATATATATACATATAAGAAGCCAAACAAAGAAATATGACAACAAGATCTCCAATAGTTTAATGGCAATCCTTAGGAGGCGCTAGATGAAATTGAGTTTGTACAGTTAATTCTTGATGTATTCATAGCTTTATGTAGGAGTTTGTTTTATGAGAGAATAGGTAATCAAAAACCCTATTTTGATTTGTAAGTATACTTTTGAATATTGATGCAAAATCTAACTTTAACCATTAAAAAAAAAAAGTCGCATAAAAATGAAATGCTTCTTTTTTAAAACAATTCTTTTGATATTGAGATATTTTTTTATGATTGCATTATGACTTTTTTATGGTAGTGTGAATGGAGATAGAGTGATATGTGAATATTTATTATAGCTAAAACTTATTTTTGTAATAGTGTAATTAATTCTATAAATGTATTTTAGTAAAAAATGAAAATAAAGTCATGCTAATAAAAAAAAATGTTTTTTTTTTTTTTTGTATATTGAGATGTACCTTTGAAATACTCAAAAATCAATGATCTCCCTATCCAATGTTACACCAAACTCAAACTAGGTAGGAAATATTTTCTTAAAAAATGTTGTTAAATAATTCTTTTAATTCTTCTTTATATAAAATGTGTCTAAAAATACAATATTTAAAATATAAATATATGGAGCATAAATTGAAAAATGATTTGTGAATTAATGATAAATGAGGATGATGAAAAAATTAATTAGTATTTTGTTGTTGGTGGTGGATTTATTTAATCGTAAATACTTTTTCAATTTTATTATTATTTTTGTTTGACTTAACACTTACTGTTTTTAGGGTTCAGGAAGTGGAAGGAACTTGCTAAATAACTAATAGAAAGAAAGGACGGTGGCGATCATGCATGATACTTCTTGTAAAATTAATATTATGATAAGAATTGACGTGGCAATTTTTTTTTATTGCGTAAGAATTTGACTAAACCAAAAAAGGAAATAATGTATCTTTGTCACCTTTTAATTCTCTGTCGTCACATCTTCTTCCTTATTTTAAAATCTCATTGTCAATCTAATGAAAACATTTGATCATCTATATTTTGAATGTCCTGTGGGTTTTTAAGAAATTTAATCTTTTCATTGTGCTCGATATTATGGGTTACTTACTCCCAGGATCAAATGGATAAACCTATAAGACTCGATTTTTATGTGTATGAGGAACTCCGTAATAAGTTGGATGAGCATTACGTAGAACCTCACTATTTTTAAGGCACATTTTTGCATTTAGGGGCAAGCTTTTAGGAATTACACGTCTTTCTTATTATTTTTTCATGTGTTAGCCAATTGATATTGATTGATATTGGCATCTTATGGCGCCTAGAAGGTTTTTCTGAAAAAACATTATGAGGACCTTCGTAATGAGTTGGGGGAGCATTACATATAGTCTCACTATTTTTAAGACATATTTTTGCATTTAGCCCGACTTTAAAAATTACGCAATTTTTTTGTTTTTTCGTGTGTGTTAGCCATGGATATTGGCGTCTTAGGGCGCCTAGAAGGTTTTTTTGGAAAAACTTTATGATGACTTTCGTGATGAGTTGAGAGGCATTACGTATAGTCTGACCACTTTTTTAAAGCAATTTTTTGCATTTAGGGGTCAACTCCTAGAATTACACAACTTTTTTGGTTTTTAGTATGTGTTTACCCATGGATATTGACACCATATGGCGCTCAGAAGTACTTTCTGAAAAAACTTTATGAGGACCTCCGTAATGAGTTGGGGGGAGCATTACGTATAGTCTCACCATTTTTAGGTATATTTTTGCATTTAGGGAACATCTTTTAGAAATTACGTGACTTTTTTGTTTTTTGAGTGTGTTAGCCCATGGATATTGGCGCCTTATGGCGCTCGGAGGATTTCTGAAAACAATTATGAGGACCTCCGTAATGAGTTGGGGGGAGCATTACGTATAGTCTCACCATTTTTAGGTATATTTTTGCATTTAGGGAACATCTTTTAGAAATTACGTGACTTTTTTTGTTTTTTGAGTGTGTTAGCCCATGGATATTGGCGCCTTATGGCGCTCGGGAGGATTTTCTGAAAAAACATTATGAGGACCTCCGTAATGAATTGGGGGAGCATTATGTATAGTCCCACCATTTTTAAGGCATGTTTTTGCATTTAGGGGCCAACTTTTAGGAATTACGCGACTTTCGTGGTTTTTCGTGTGTGTTAGCCAATGGATATTGGCGCCTTATGGCCCTCAAATTTTTTTTTGAAAATATTTTATGAGGATCTCTGTAATGAGTCATGGGAGCATTACATATAGTCTCACCATTTTAAGGCATATATTTGCATTTAGGGTCAACTTTTAGAAATTACGCGACTTTCTTGATTTTTCACGTGTGTTAGGCCATGGATATTGGCGCCCGAAAGGTTTTTCAAAAACACTTTATAAGGACCTCTATAATGAGTTGTGAGAGTATTACA
This sequence comes from Solanum tuberosum, assembly GCF_000226075.1. Taxonomy (NCBI): domain Eukaryota; kingdom Viridiplantae; phylum Streptophyta; class Magnoliopsida; order Solanales; family Solanaceae; genus Solanum; species Solanum tuberosum. Next base: position 2,805,054 of record NW_006238943.1, on the reverse strand, counting down.
TATAGTCTCACAATTTTTAAGGCATGTTTTTGCATTTAGGCGCAACCTTTTAGAAATTACACATCTTTTTTGTTTTTTCATGTGTGTTATCCCTTTGATATTGGCGTTCGGAAGGTTTTTCTGAATAAACTTTATGAGTACATCCGTAATGAGTTAGGTGAACATTACATATAGTCTGACCATTTTTAAGGCATATTTTTGCATTTAGGGGCCAACTTTTAAAAATTATGCGATTTCTTTATTTTTTCATGTGTGTTAGTCCATGGATATTGACGCCTATAAGGTTTTTTTGAAAAAACTTTATGAGGACATTCGTAATGAGTTGGGGAAGCATTACGTATAGTCTCACCATTTTTAAGGCGTGTTTTTGAATTTAGGGACCAACTTTTAGGAATTACGCGTCTTTTTTGATTTTTCGTTTGTGTTAGCCCATGGAAATAGGCGCCTTATGGCGCTTGGAAGGTTTTTCTGAAAAAAACTTTATGTAGACCTTCGTAATGAGTTGATGGAAGTATTACGTATTAGTCTCACCATTTTAAGACATGTTTTTGCATTTAGGGGCCAACTTTTAGGAATTACGCGACTTTCTTGAATTTTCGTGTGTTAGCCCATGGATATTGGTGCCGTATGACGCCCATATGATTTTTCTGAAAAAACTTTATAAGGACATCTGTAATGAGTTGGGGGAGCATTATGTATAGTGTCACCATTTTTAAGGCATATATTTGCATTTTAGGGCCAACTTATAGAAATTACATGACTTTCATGATTTGTCATGTGTGTTAGCCCATGGATATTGACAACTTATGGCGTCCGAAAGTTTTTTCTGAATTTATTTTATGAGGGTCTCTGTAATGAGTTGGGGGAACATTACATATAGTCATACCATTTTAAGGCATATTTTTGCATTAAGGGTGGTCAACTTTAAGAAATTACGCAACTTTCTTGGTTTCTTGTGTGTGTTAGCCCATAGATATTGGCAACTTATAGTGCATAAGGTTTTTCTGAAAAAACATTATGAGAACCTCCATATTGAGTTGGGGGAGCTTTATGTATAGTCTCACAATATTTTTAAGACATGTTTTTGCATTTAGTGGCCAACTTTTAGGAATTACACGACTTTTTTTATTTTTCGTGTGTGTTAGCCATAGCTATTGGCGCTTTATGACGCCCATAAGATTTTCTGAAAAAAGACTTTATGAGGACCTTCGTAATGAGTTGGGGAGCATTACGTATAGTATCACAATTTTTTAAAGCATATTTTTGCATTTCGAGGCCAACCTTTAAGGATCATGCGACTTTTGTAGTTTTTCGTATGTGTTAGCCGATGACTATTGGCGTCTTATGGCGCTCAGAAGGTATTTCTGAAAAAACTTTATGAGGACCTCTGTAATGAGTTGGAGGAACATTACATATAGTCTCACCATTTTGAAGGCATATATTTGTCTTTAGGGGCCAACTTTTAGGAATTACGCAACTTTTCTTGATTTATCACGTGTGTTAGCCCACGGTTATTGACGCCTTATGGCGCCCGATAGGTTTTTCTGAATTTTTTTTACGAGGACCTCTGTAATGAGTTGTGGGAGTATTACGTATAGTCTCACTATTTTTTTAAGTCATGTTTTTGCATTTTGGCGCAACCTTTTAGGAATTATGCGTCTTTCTCTTTTTTTCGTGTGTGTTAGCCCATTGATATTGGCGCCTTATGACGCCCGAAAGGTTTTTCTCAAAAAACTTTATGAGGACCTCCATAATGAGTTGGGGGGGGGGGGGGCATTACATATAGTCGCACCATTTTAAGGCAATTTTTGCATTTAGGGGACAACTTTAAAAAATGACGTGATTTTCTTGGTTTTTCGTGCGTATTAGCACATGGATATTGGCGCCTTAAAGCGCCCGAAAGGTTTTCTTGAAAAAACTTTACGAGGACCTCCGTAATGACTTGGGGGAGGAGCATTACGTATAGTCTCACCATTTTAAGGCAAATTTTTGCAGTTAGGGGCCAACTTTTAGGAATTACGCGACTTTCTTGATTTTCGTGTTGTTATCCCATGGATATTGGTGCCTTATGGTGCTCGAAAGGTTTTTCTGCAAAAAACTTTATGAGAACCTCCATAATGAGTTGTGGGAGCATTACATATAGTCTCACCATTTCTAAGACATATTTTTGGACTTAAGGTTTAACTTTTAGGAATTACACGACTTTTTTGGTTTTTCATATGTATTAACCTATGGATATTGACCTTATGGCGCCTGAGCGGTTTTTCTGAAAAACTTTATGAAGACCTCCGTAATGAGTTGGGGGAACATTATGTATAGTCTCACCATTTTTAAGGCATGTTTTTGCATTTAAGGGCCAACTTTTAGGAATTACGCGATTTTTTTAGTTTTTCATGTGTGTTAGCCCGCAGATATTGACGCCTTATGGCACATGAAAGGTTTTTCTTAAAGAATTTTATAAGGACTTTTGTAATGAGTTGGAGAGTATTACATATAATCTCACTATTTTTAAAGCATATTTTTATTTTTACATTTATGAGCCAACTTTTAGGAATTATGCAACTTATTTTATTTTTCGTATGTGTTAGCAAATGGATATTGGCGCCTTATACATCTGTAAGGTCTTTTGAACAAATTTTATGAGGACTCCCATAGTGAGTTGGGGGAGCATTATGTACGGTCTCACCATTTTAAAGACATATTTTTCCATTTAGGGGCCAACTTTTAGGAATTATGTAATTTTATTTTTATTTTTCGTGTGTGTTAGATCATGGATTTGGTGCCTTTGAAATTTTGATACCATAATTTTGATATTCGGTTTTTAAAAATATTATACCATTACCAAACTGATTTAATTCGGTATTGTTCAGTATTTTGAAGTTTGGTTTTGATATTTTGTGGTATGATAAATCAGTTAGCATAGTTTGTTCAACATCGACTAAAATATACTTGTAAATTAAAATGTATACCATATATCATACCAATTATCATAATATTAAAAATTACAATATCAAAAGTTTCGATATGGTATGATAATTCGATATATACCATATCATGCCTTTCCCAACTTCACACTCTCATATCAAGTGTTCCGTTCTTAATGACCTAAATATGTATGATATACTATCTAACCAACTCTCTCTAAATCTTTTTTGATCAAATATTACACATTACGGATCTAAATTACTCAAATCCATGACTCATAAACGTCTATTCAAACTGTTCACACTCTCTCGTCTAGTATCATATCTTTAATGAGCTAAACATATATAATATATACTATATATTTGGGAGTGCTTTACCTCTCAATGTGCAACTTTCCGATGTGAATTCATATTTAAACGGATTGTAATGTAAGTACCAAACACCGAATGAGAAATCAAAATAAAAAATAATATATATATATATATATATATATAAACCATCTAATCAACTCTCTCATATTCTTTACGATCAAATATTAAGCATCATGAATCTAAATTAATCGAAACCGATGGATCTTTGGACACATCAAAGTAAACAATGGATCTAGTAGAAACTGGCCATAAAAATACCCTGGAGACCAGTCAAACACCATTTTTATTTATTAAAAAATAAAATAAAATTAAAAAAACTCCACAAAACGACAAAAAGAAAGGTGATAACTATTCCATACATCGCATGTGTACTTACACCTCTTTCTTTTCACCAATCATCGAAAAGTAAGTGTCAGTCAGTCCTACGTGGAAGCATTTTATTGGTTAATAAATTAGATGCTCCGAGAATAACGAATCCCGCTAAGAATTTTATTTTAATATTATTTTAATATTTATATTTTTCTCCGAAGAAGACGTAAGGATTTCGAGAATTTTTCTGGGTCTGGGTATTTTTTATTTTTTATTTTTGTTTTGAATTTTTTGGGTTCTTGGGAAATTCATAAGAGTTTTTTTTAGATATATATAGTAAGAAACACGGGTTATATGTGAAAAAGGGGCAAAAAAAAGTTTGATAAATCTAGGGTTTGAGTGATTTGGGGTTTTTGATTTGTTGGAAGCTATGAGGAAGAGGCTTGATACCAGATTTCCTGCTGTAAGTTTCACTTTCGCCTTTCTATTCAGTTTTTTTATTTGGGTTTTTTATGTTTTGGGTGTTCTTGATTTTCTATGTTCTATATGGGTTTTTTTCTCCCTTTTTTGGTTGTTGAATTGAAAAAAGTAACTGGGGTTTTCTTGGTTTTGGTTTATTAAACAGTTTTGAGCTTTTTGTGGGATAAAGCTTTGAGCTTTGATGTTTTGGTGGTAGTTATAAGGCTATTGAATGAGTAGAACTGACAAATTTGTAAGGTTAAAGGTATGAATGGGTTTTTCTTTTCCCTGGGTGGTCTTGGTTTTGGTTAAAAATATAGGTTTTTGGGTGTTCTTGTAAATTTGAAAGTTAGGAGCTTTTAGTTCTGTTTTTGTGGGAATAAAGATTTGAGATTTGATGTTTTGGTGATAGTTATAAGGCTATTGAATGAATAGAATCGTTGAATTCTTAAGTTTCAAGGTATGGCTGGGTTTGGATGTCTACTATTTATTTGTTGCTTGTAAATTTGAAACTTTGGATCTTTTTAGACTTGTAAGTTCCTTTTTTTTGGGGGTGGGGAGTGGGGAGGGGGAGAGGGCGATAAAGCTTTGAGCTTTGATGTCTTGGTGATAGTTATAAGGCAATTGAATGAATACAACCGTCTAATTTGTAAGGTTCTAGGTATAGCTGAGTTGTGTGTCAACTATTCAGTATTCATTGTAGGGTGAAAAGGTGTAGCTTGAATATGATTTCTTGTTTGGCTCCTGGGAGTTGCCTTGTTCTCATTTTAGTTTTTTTTTTTGTGGGAATGAAGCTGTGAGCTTTGATGTTTGGGTGATAGTTATAGGGCTATTGAATGAATAAAATGGTCAAATTTGTAAGGTTCAAAGTATGGCTGGGTTTGGATGTGTACTTATTTTATTATTGGTTGAAAAGTATGACTTCTTGTTTGGATCCTGGGAGTTGCCTTGTTTTCATGTTACTGTGTATTTGCTTAGTTTGGTTGGATGTTAAAATAGGTTGAGTACTAGATGAGGTGCCTCACTAAAGAAAGAAAAAAATGTGTTTGGGTATCTACCATTTTATTGTTGGTTGAAAAGGTGGAGCTCGAGTATGACTTCTTGGTTGGCTCGTGGGAGTTGCCTTGTTTTTCATGTTACTCTGTGTATTTGCTTAGTTTGGTTTGGATATTAAACAGGTTAAGGTTGAGTACTAGATGAGGTGCCTCACAAATGAAAGCAGAAAGAAGAAAAGAGAACTCATGTTTTCTTGTTTCTTGGAGTTGAGGTACATGAAGTATGGATTTTTACTCTTGAAAATCCAGCGGTTAGGTCTTAATAGTAGACGAAGAAATCTGATCTTGCCTAAGCCGTCAGTCCTCTGTGGTATGTTTTGAACATATAGTAAGTTGTTTGTGATAGTTACTGGACCATATCTTTGCCCGCATTTTTTTAACCTTCTACTTATTTGTTGAGAGCAAAAACTGTTCTTTGAAGTTGCAAAAAGTAGTATTTTTTTGGGGGACAGAGGTAAGTAACAACAATAACAATAACAAACCCAATGCAATCCCACAAGTGGAGTTTAGGGAAGGTATAGTGTATGCAGACCGTACCTCTACCTTTGAGAAGGTAGAGAGGCAATTTGGGGAAAAGTAAGTACAAATTGTAAAATTAGTTCTATAACTGAAATTCACCTAGACAGAGCTAGTACAAATTGTAAAAGTAGTTCTATGACTGAAATTCGCGTAGGCAGTGCATTTAAATAGCTTTGTTCCATGGAGAAAGTCTGATGTTTCGATTTAATTTTTAAAGCAAGTTTCTAATTCAGGGTGCTTGTAAAGAGTTGTACTTACCTGGTTGGAGAGGGTATTTGGTATGCATGAATTTAGAACTGGTAGTTGCAACAACAACATACTCAGTGTAATCCCACAAGTGGAGTCCGTGATGGTGGTGTGTATGTAACCTTACTTCTACCTTGTAAAGCATATCAAAATCAGAATGAAAAGGACATATAGTAGTGAAGAACCATGCCAAAAATAATGAGACAAAGCCAATAGCGATAAGCCAAAAACAAATAATACGATAACTGAAGCATTGGAAACAACAAGTAATAATAAACTTAAAATCGAAAAACAAGATTGTAGGAGAGTGATGTTAATAAGACAATGCTTGACCTCTCCCCAATACTATAATACAAACTAATTGTGGGAAATGGGCATATGCATGCAACAAATGTGTATTTGACCTTTTTTTGTGGATTGCCTGTAATTTAGTGCGGTCTGCCAGTCTGTATATTTCATGGTTTAACAGTATGTCGTCCTGATGTTTGTTTCAAGGTAAGAACTATGGTGATTGGAATTTGAAATTTAGATCTTGCTATTGCTTTTAGAAGTTATGTATGTTAACATCTGGACGGAAATGAAATTGCTTAGTCTCATTGACTATTGTTACATGAAGTTATCGTCTCTGTTGATTAAGTTGCTGAATCGAAGATTGTAACTGTTCTAATAACTCATTGTCATTTGTTTGCAGGCTCGGATTAAAAAGATTATGCAAGCTGATGAGGATGTGGGGAAGATTGCGATGGCTGTTCCTCTTTTAGTCTGTAAGTCCTATATTTCAATGAATTTCTTTTTGCATTTGGTTCAACTGATTTAAGATCTGTTTACCTGTATTCATTCCTTTGCTTCTTGGTATCTATTTTTGTGTGGTTCATTTTGTTTATCCTAACTCGTGTTTGTCAACGTTATATTCAGCAAAAGCTCTTGAACTCTTTCTGCAAGATCTTTGTGACCGTACATATGAGATCACCCTCAAGAAAGGAGCAAAAACAATGAATTCTTTCCATTTGTAAGTTTAATTTACTGTTATGATATTACACATTGTATTAGGTCTCTGGTTATCAGCTAACTTGGTCCCTCTACTTCACAGGAAACATTGTATCCAGAGCTTTAATGTGTTTGATTTCCTGAAGGATGTAGTGAGCCGGGTTCCTGATCTAGGTGGGTCAGATGCTAGTGCTGAATCGGCCACCAAAAGAAGGTTAGAAAATTGTACTTCCTATGATTTTTTTTTCTTGCCTGTGATGGGTTTCGGGGCAGTGAATTTGTATCATTAACGGCAGACTGTTTGCTGATTCAGGAAAGTTGCTGAAGAAGATGATCATGACAGTGATGATGATGCCAAAAGGAATCATGCGGTATGGAGATTATTCCTTTTTGATAATGTTGGGTTTAAACTTGATTAAAATTTCAGAAATAGGGATAGGTTGAGGCATAATTACTAAACGTAGCGGTACTTTGGATAATTACCAAATGCAGAGAGTGTTTTTGAAATTCACTCTGTATCAGTGATACAACATAAGATATGGAACAAATTGTTGCATCACTGATAAAGAGCAAATAATTGCATCACTGATACAAAGCGAATTTCAGAAACTATTGTATCACTGATACAGATCAAAATTCATAAACTGTTGCATCACTGATACAGGGCGTGTTTGATTTTTCTTTTTTGAACTCTCGCTGTGTTTGATAATAGTGTATTAGTTTGTCTGGTTAAGTAACTATTCCTTTAAATTTTGGGTTTTCCATAGATAGCCCATTTGTTTAAACATTGACCAAGCTACAAACTGTTTACATCAAATGTTGTATGTAATCCGATTTCTTCTATGTATTTGTGCTTCCTGTATAATAGTGCCTTTTTTGTTGAAATCACAGAATGAGACTGCAAACAACAGTGGTACTGGGAGGGGACGAGGCAGGGGTAGGGGCAGAGGCCGTGGTAGAGGTGCACGAGCAGTAGAGAAAGGTGACTCCAATGTTCACAGCGAGAAACTTGAAGACCCTGCTGCTGATGTTTCACATCAAAAGGATGATGAGAAGCAAAAACAAAATGATGAAAGAATGGTAGACTATGTAGCAGAACCAGCAGTAGATTCAAAGAACATTTCAGCTGCTAAATGCTCCCCAGAAGTCGTCGCTCCTGCTAGAAACTTCGATCTCAACATAGACTTAAATGAGAGTGTGGAATCCACACCAATGCCATCTGAAGTTCCTTTGTCATCAACAGCAACACCAGCACCAGCACCACCGCCTCCTGAAGTGAAGCATGAGGAAATCCCTGGATGGTCCCTGTCCGAGATGGAAAAGATGGCCATTGATCCAATTCAATTGGCCAACTTAAACCAAGGGTTAGACGAGGAAGAGGAAGATTACGACGAAGAAGGATAGGTATTGTTATTCTAATGTGTTTAGAGCAGTTACAACTCACATACTACAAGTAGACAGGCTTGTTCTTCTAGTCTTTTTTAGGAATTTTAGTTTAAATGTAAAAGGAAAAAGGGCATCATTGTGAATGAAGCTCAGGTTTTTATTTTAGTTGTGACTTAGGTATCTGTATTTATAGTCTTGTGTATTGTTCATCAACAAACATCTTAGGAAAAACATGTACAATTTCTAACTTCTAATTCAGAAATATATATTCTAGGTTGGAGGTTACATTAACACCTTGTTTGGATGATTGTTACCTATTGTATTACTAGTTTAAATACTATGTTTGATTGTTAATTAAATTATATTATATTGTATCGTTTAAAATCTATCATTACATAGACGAAAAGTAACGATTGATTTGGTGTTATTGCATTGTTACTTTATATTTTCTTCTCATTTTGTCTTTTACTTGTTATTTAATAATTTTATTTTGTCATTTATTGTACTTTTTATAGTATTTCTATCTCGTACTTTACTTTTCTTTTTGACTTATCATTCAAATTATTAATATATGATATTTTATTATGTAACAGGGAGAAGGATACAATCTATCCACACTGTTTCATTAAAACAATACATACTCTGAAATAATAACTAACCACCCTCCAAATAAAGCGTTAGTGTTCTGAGATGTGTCAGAATTTGCCAACTTAGTTACTAACATTCTTAGATATTTCTTTATTAACTTGGAGATCAATTTGAAAAAGTTTTTGTGCGTGTTGTCAAGCGTCTATTATGTAAATACGTGAATCATATAAACTATATTACTTTTTTTAATAATACATATCAACTTCAATTGGAACAAGTGTGTCATTTTATGACTTATTCTAGGTAATGCGTATAAATAAATGAGGTAATTCCTATATTTTAAGTGGTTAACTTATTTAAGACCTCATTTGTTTCGTTAAAATTTAAACCTCTACAGCTGAATATTAAAATTTAATATTAAGATTTGAATACTAAATAGTTTTTTTTTTCCAACACCTGAATGTACAAACTTGTTTTTATTTAAAATCAATAAATTCAGATTAATTTATACTATATCAATAATTTTTTTTAAAACAATTATATGACAGTAGAAAGTGGTAGTTGTAGGATAATGATAATGGTGATGGTTGTGGGTGATCAAATATGACGATGACTGACAATAGTGATTAATAATAATTGTCGATCATAGTAACTGGTGGTTATAATTAATAATTGTAGTGGACGATATGGATAGTAAATGATAGTAGTGAATGATAACGACAATTAATTATTGTTGAAATTTGCTTTAAGTTACTGCAGTAACTTTTAGCAAAATAAGTTATTTAGTTTGAAATAAATTTGAATTTTGAATTTTAGTTAGTTTGTTTATGTTGTTGAGATATTTTAGGTTGTTTAGATTTCCAATTATGCAAATTATGTATTTCTTGTTGGCTATATAAAGCCCCTCAATGCTTAAGAAAATTATTGAAATCAATTGAAAGCTATTTCAATCCATTGAGAGAAATTTTCAATCTTTTTGTGCTGCCCCATTTTTAAAAAACACCAACAATTATATATAGTAATGACTAGTTATGACAATTATCGATAGTGATTGATGATTGTAATAACGATAGGCGATAATGATTCATGATTGTGACTATGTGACTGTAGTAATTAACTATAGCTATAAAACTTAAATGTTGGAATGGGAGGTAGCAGTTACCCTATGATATCAACTGATGTACGCGCAAGCTGACCCCTCCACCATGTTTAGAAAAAGGAAGTTTTCCCCTGTCAGTTGTCTTTCGATTTTTGTTACTACCGATTGTTTCTTGTGCTTTGGTTATCACCTTCTTTTTTTGTAACAGATGTTCTGTAATGCTTCATCATCTACTATATGTTATGTCTTCTTTAATTAGGTATGTTCTTTGTTATACGTTACTTGAGCCAAGGGTCTTTTGGAAACAATGTATATATGTTCGCTGTGGCTAAGCTGCTAAGCAGACAAATAAATGATCCTGTTTCTGTTATTGTGGTCTATCTCTGTCTATCTATCTGTCTATCTGTCTGTCTGTAAAGGGCTTATATTTTCGCGAGCCATCAACATTTGTGGGTTGCCATTCACATCAAAATGTCTATCCGGGGAACTTGCTCGTGGTCTTCTTATCCAGGTACCATACGCCACTCTCTTACGATTAATTCGTTCTAGTTTTGACGTTTAACATATGTTTCTTGTATTATAGATCCACAAGCTGAAGCTTGATGTTGATGAGTGAGTTAGTGTTACTCATCTTGTCCTAAAGATGAAACAACTTGAAGTTCAAGTGCTTCTGGTTTCCTGATCTGATCTCTGTATTTTCTGTGTCAAAATTTGGACTCTGAGGCAAATGGTGATCTTTTTGGCGTACGTTGATAGGCGATGTGACCATCTCATCTAAAAGGTTAAGTTGTTAGCAAAAGCATATCTTTATTTGCTTAATTACTTCCTCAAGATGCGGTTCTTTTTTATAGGTCAATCACGCGAAGAATCTTTTTTAAAGGGGAGCCTTGGTGTAACTGGTATGATCTCTTGGGCACATATTCGAGTTGTGGAAACAATCTCTTTGCATAAATGTAAGATATGACTACATATAATAGACACTTGTGGTCTGATCCTTCCCAGAACCCCCGCATAACTGGAGCATAGTGCACCGGATTTCAATGATTTACTGATCTTTCCCATCTTATGATTCATGTCATGACATGATACGAGAGCAGAAGGCAGAGGAAGGATTATTTGAATTAAAAAACGACCGCTACTTTTGAAGATTCGACACACACACAATATTTGACTTTGGTGTGGTTTTGATTAATTCCAAAGATTAACATTTTTTCTATTTTCCTTAATCAGTGTCTCGAGCTTGAACTATGAGAATAAAGTTGCTTTTCGTAGAGAGTGTTTTACTCCCAAAGTGGAATTTGCATACCGGACTCTGAATTAGTCCGGCCCCATAGCGGGTACACTCCTAGAAACAAAGATTTTTCACATCGCGATTCAGTAAGAAATTTGTGTTATAAAACAGGACTTTCACACTCATTTCAATAATATCATCTTATTAGAAAAATGTATGGCAGGAAACATATTTTTACTAAAATAGTGAAATTTTTCCTAATTTTTCTATATGAATACATCACTATTTTCCCCTTTCTCACCCAATTCAATCAAAATATATGTATATATAACCACTAAATATTTTTTAGTAATAAAATAATAATTTCTTTTTAATAATTGATATTGAACACCGAATGAAAAACAAATTTCATGCCGGACTCTAAGGTTGGCATCTTTGAAACCTTAATCATCATTTGATCCATTCCAATGGTTGTATGGGTGAATTTTCCTCGTGCTATGACATGTACATATATTATAATATAATATAAATATGTATATAATAAGAAGGGCAAATCTATTAAATTTAAACTATTGTTAACGAGTAATATTATTTAAACTATTGTTAACGAGTAATCCTAATATAGGCAAATTCTTAAGGAACAAGTCAGATGAAGAAAAGTCCAAAAAAGACAAAATTTTAAAAAATGATTCCATCAAAATCAACCTTCTTTCAATTGTTAACACTTGGACTTAAAATTAAGGAAAAAATGAACCATTCTTTGTATACTAATTAACACAATTAGTCTTAATCACAAAACACTTGGTTTTCATTCAGGTTGGTTTGGATGAGTTTATTTAAATAGGTTCTTTTTTTAGGTTAAGATATAAAATTTATGATCGAAGGCAAATTCAGAATTTGAATTTTATAAATTTGAGTTCGAGTAACTATCCTAACTCGTCTGATTGTTTTTTTTTTGTTATTTAATGAGTTCAAATTCTTTGTACTTGTTTAATGATAATTTTTTTAAAAAACAAATTTATATATTACGAGTATGAGAAATAAAATATAAGGAAAATTTGTAGATAAGAAATAGGTTTTTTTCATTTTTGACAAGTCAACCAAACTTAATTACGTACGCTAGTCAAAATATATACATTGATGATGTATATGAGATATATGTTTATACTTGAAGTTTACAAAAGTTATACTTAATAGCTATTTTGTAAACTAGATCATGGAAAAAAGATATTCAATTGTAATTATCTTTAATAAAAATATTGCTTTATTTTGTTTTTCATCGGTGTCCAGTATCTGCATTGGAGCCCGACTATTCCGTATACACGGCACTCGAACTCAAGACCTCTGGTTAAGGGAAGAGTGGATGGGAGCATCCCCATCCGCTGCACCACATCTTTTGGTTGTAAAAATATTGCTTAATTACTCTATAGTTGACATTCTACAATACTCAATATTTTTTTTAATGTTATAGAAATATTACAAAAACTTCATATTGCTTAGATAAATTCTTCAATGTATTTATTTTTGTCATTAAAAGGACATCTATAATACTTATATATTTAAGATTTTGTTCTTAAATCATCTATTAAAAAAAATAAAAAAATATTCCAACACAAGGAAGTGGAGTGTTGGATATCGTAATAAAATACTTGTTCACAAAATTAAATTTATGTCTGTTGTCGTAAGGTTTCGTTTTTCGTTTCATTGTTAATTTTTTTATTTCTATCTATATATTATTCCGCTCTCGACTTATTGGTCATGACTAATGTAAACGAACTCCTATGGTGATGAATATTTCACCTATAAGAGTATCATGCATCTTATAATTGTGTGTTTTTTCTGTTATGTGATCCAACAATTTATGTGTAACTTATGGTCCACGCCTCCTATTTATTTAGGATGAACGGTGTGAATTATGATTCGATCTAAATATTTAATTCTGTCACGATGCTCGGTTGACTTAAAATGAAAACATGACAAGACAGTGAGATGAATTGTGAACATTTATTAAAACATATAGTTGACTACACTAGCTTTATATTAAAAGCAAATGGCAGAAAATTAAAGGACATAATATTCTTATATTGATTATTCAAGTCTACACTCAATTCCCTAAGGTCACAAGAATTATGGTTGAGTACAAATTAGAGTTATACATCTATTAATTATGTTGATTTTGATATATGAGTATATATTATATCACTCAGAAGCGTATCCAGGGGAGTCACCGGATTCACGTGAATTCATGCTCTCCTCCCGAGATCATATATAGTAGTGTTATATTTTTAAAAAATTATTGAAATATAGATATGTGAATCCACACTCGGAAATCACATAATGCCGAGAATGACTGGGTGTACCTCTCTACGTGAGGTTAGAAATTTGAATTTTATATTTATCTTGTTTTATTTTTCTTTCTAAAATTAGATAACACTTCTCTAAGTGGTAATTAGTAGCACTTTTGGCATTTTAATATATATATATATATATATAAGAATTAATTTTGGACGTATAATATTAAAATTTTAACGTTTTCAGTAGTAAAAATCTAAATGTCAAACCGATCAAATTTATATCTTAGATCAACCTTTTTGTAATAATGCACCCATCATCAAAAAATCCTGGATACGCCTCATTTTATATGATTTTAATATTCTTATGTTCTAATGGAGCATAATCTAAGGATTGGAGTTTAATTAATTTCGATAATCACGATCCTTTAGCAAATTAGTGTTACTTTTAATATCTAGCAAGGGGTTCATCCGAACCTCCTTTGTTAGAAAATTATATTGTATATATAGTCAAAATTAGATTTATGTATTTTTAGCAAATGTTGAATTTTTTTTGGCTTCTTTGTGTGGTTGCTCTTTTTGACTCCCTCTGTTTCATATTACTTGACCTTTGTTGACCTACAAACCCCTGAATAAAGGTTAAATTAGAGGTTTATTTTACTAAACCAATCTTATTAATAATGTATTGAAACTCTAAATTTGACTATACTACTATTTTATATAATTACAACATTAAGGGTGTTATGAAAAAAAATAATAAAACTCTCTTGATTTATAAAAATAGACAAGTAAATTGAAACATCTATTTTTAATATAGAAGTCAATTAAAATGAAATGAAGGTACTATAATACTTCTTGAAACACTATTAGAAGTGTCATATTTTATAATAACTTTATTTTATTTGCAATGACCATGATAGTGATAATATAACAACCAAAATATTTTTTTCATACAAAAGATAGTATCTAAACATATTAGTACAAAGTTTGACTTTACTTGGATACAACAATTATATTATTGTCGCTCTGTCCTAGCTTTAGTGGATAGAGTTACCTGATATTTGTTGCTGGTGGAAGGTGACAGATATCTCGTGGAATTAATTGAGGTGTGCGAAAATTGACCTGAACACCATGATCATCAAATTTTCTTTTAGAATCTTCCAACAAGGGAAGTATGAGGATTATTAGTATGAAAGTATCAAATATATAGTTGAATGGTTCAACCATGTATACTAGGTAAAAGTTTGAACATTTCTAAAACACTTTCAAATTTGACAAAAAACAAATATTGATGACTTATTCCATCTTCTTAACTAGTCAATTCCCTCTCTATAAATACTCAAACATTGTGCATTAACCAATATCTAAGTTCTTCAGTTGATTGACTTGTCTGTCGTTTCTTGAAATCTCTCTTCTGATTCAAAATCGTTGTGTAACGTGTATCATTCTGTTTCAATCAAAAAATGCTTCTTAACATGGCTCTACTCCACTTGATGATACTAATATGTAGCTTGTTTTCAGTTTCGTCGTTACAATTCACAGCAAAATCCATTGCTAATGCTACTACCATAACCAAACCTGGCTGTGATAGCAAATGTGGGAGCTTAACTGTTCCATTTCCTTTTGGTATTGGTAACGGAACAGGCTGCTCGATTGATCCTTCATTCGATATCACTTGCAACGTTTCGTTCAATCCTCCAAAGGCTTTTCTTTCTGGCAAAGATATTGAAGTGGTTGATCTCCTAGATGAGCATATACTTGTTAAGAACAATGTTGGGAGCAGGTGTTATGATCAAGCAGGGGCGTTGATCAATGATGACTCGATAAACTTTAGCTTGGGATCGACGTCTTTCTCCTTCTCTGATCTCAATAGTTTGATGGTAACTGGCTGCGATGACTTAGCTATCATTCGCGGCTATGAAGGGAGGAACTTTACTAGTGGATGCATTTCACTATGCGCGAAAAAAGAGGATATAGTTGATGGATATTGCTCAGGAATCGGATGTTGCCAGACTTCAATCCCAACAGGTTTGAAGAGTTTTGTGAGTCTAACAAGGAGTTTGAATAACCATACAAATGTGTCTTCTTTTAACCCGTGTGGCTACGTGTTTCTTGGTGAGCCTGATAAGTTCATTTTCAAGAGCTCGGATTTGTCAAATTCGAGTTTCAGGAACAAGGTTATAGAGGAAGTCCCTGTGGTGATTGATTGGGTTATTGGCAATGGTAGTTGTACTGTGGCTAAGAAATCAGCAGATTATGCTTGTGGAGAAAATAGTGTTTGTGTAGATTCTAAGACAGGCCTCGGAGGTTATCGTTGCAGCTGCAAACCGGGATACCAGGGTAACCCTTATATCAGTCCAGGTTGCATAGGTAAGACTGAATGCATATTTTGAACTTTTTGTGTTCGAGTTTGAAATTGTTGTGCTTGTTTAGTAAAGTTTGAGCCAAAGTTATTGTGTTCGAATGATGTTATATGTGTTGGTTAGTGTTGCATTTGAGCCGAGGGTCTATCAGAAACAACCTCTTTGCGTTCTGATGTTTGATTAATTGACAGATATAAATGAATGCGAGAACGAGAATCCTTGTGATGGGATATGCAATAACTTTCCTGGAGGCTACAGCTGCACTTGTCCACATGGTCAGATTGGTGATGGCAAAAAGGACGGCCACGGTTGCATCCCTAAGAACTCTAAATCACCCATCCTTCAACTCTCACTCGGTACGTCTACTCTGTGTGTCCAATCAAACACCTTCATATAAAATGAGAAAGGTTAAGAGTATACTAAAGTTGCACTTTCATTGCAGGTTTGTGCTTTGGTTTTCTGGCTTTGGTCATCAGTGCAACTTGGATATACTTAGGCATCAAAAGAAGACGACTCATAAGACTCAGGGAAACGTTTTTTCAGAAAAATGGTGGATTGATGCTCACGCAGAAACTCCGATCAAATGAGGGTGGTATACAGTATGCAGCTAAGATCTTTACAGCAGCAGAACTCGAGAAATCAACCAACAACTATGCTGAGGATCGTATCCTAGGCCGAGGTGGTTATGGTACCGTTTACAAAGGTGTCCTTCCGGACAAACGTGTAGTTGCAATTAAAAAGTCTAGAACAATGGACGTCAGCCAAATAGAATTGTTCATCAATGAAGTGATCATTCTTTCAGAAGTCAATCATCGAAACGTGGTGAAACTCTTGGGGTGTTGTTTGGAGTCTGAAGTGCCTCTACTAGTCTATGAATACATTTCCAAAGGTACACTCTATGACCATATTCATGATGGTGGAGATCAAACGCGTTGGTTTTCATGGGAAAATCGATTAAGAATAGCGTCTGAAGCTGCTGGTGCACTCGCGTATCTACATTCTGCAGCTTCTACACCTGTAATTCATCGAGATGTGAAGTCTACAAACATTCTACTAGATGAGAATTACACCGCAAAGATATCAGATTTCGGGGCTTCTAGATTAGTGTCATTGGATCAAACTCAAGTGACTACATTGGTTCAAGGAACTTTAGGTTACTTAGATCCTGAATACTTCCACACAAGTCAATTGACAGAAAAGAGTGACGTTTATAGTTTTGGCGTGGTTCTTGCAGAGCTCTTAACAGCGCGAATGCCACTAGATACTACAGCATCCGAACAAGAGAGAAATCTAGCTGCATTTTTCGTTAGGTCTATTAAGGAAAATCGATTGTTTCAAGTACTTGAGTCACGTGTGGTTCGAGAAGGAAGTTTTGAGCAATGTCAAGGTGTTGCTGAGCTCGCGAAGAGATGTTTAAGGTTAACGAGTGAAGAAAGGCCTACGATGAAAGAAGTAGCCATGGAGCTAGAAGGACTAAGGAAGTTCACAAAACATCCATGGTCTAAAACTCAACAATGTCAAGATGAGGAGAGTCTTGGATTAATTACAGAACAAACATTGGACCT
Organism: Solanum tuberosum; assembly: GCF_000226075.1. Classification (NCBI taxonomy): domain Eukaryota; kingdom Viridiplantae; phylum Streptophyta; class Magnoliopsida; order Solanales; family Solanaceae; genus Solanum; species Solanum tuberosum. The sequence goes on along the minus strand of NW_006238943.1, from coordinate 2,787,660 downwards.
TTACGCGATCAATATGAACACGAACTTCATGTCTAACGGAGAATTCTCAGGACAACAGAGCTTGGATAGTCGGATGATGTTACAAATTCATAGTCCCCGGTGATCCATTACTTGTGTAAAGCCTGCATTTGTGTGTCCTAACTTGTATGTTGCAGAATGTACTTCATTATGATTCATCAAATCCGTCCAAGTTTGGCCTAGTCATTGGTTCGCCTATTTACTAGCTCAACTCATTAAAAGACTAGGTTGATATGTTGCAGAATGTAAATCCCCTTATTATTTTGTTGTTTACAATTTAACTTGTATAAATTAGTGTATAATTCCACATTTTTTGAATTTTGAGCATTTGGCATAGTTCAATTTTTTTTCCGTATAATTCAACTTTTGACATTATCAAACACATTTATTTAGAGAGAGGCAAATCAATACGCAAATTTTCTAGCAAACGAAGGACACTAAACATTTAGATTTTTTTCTTCTAATGATTTAAGTGGTAGTGCTTTTAAAAGACTTTTTAAAGCTTTTTCCTACTTAGTAAAAAATATAATCCACATTTGATATGTTTCCATCAAATTTATAGCTATAAAAGTTATACTATGAAAAGTAAATAAGAAAATTAAATTATATCTATTTTTACTGATAATTTTTATGGATATAATATACAAAATTCATCATTCATAACAACCGACAAAAAAAGTTTTGGATGTTATCTACGAACCACAATTCACCCATGGACATCAAGAAGCCACCTCACCAATTTCCAAATAGCTATTTTATGATAATGATGTTTGATTAAATAAAAAATAAAATTTGAAATACTAAATAAAAAATCAATTCAAGAATTTTGTTTAGGTATTTAATATATCATCCACATACCCCACCCCCACTCCCTTTCAAATAATAGAAGAAGGAATAATCTTTTTAATCAATGGATATTTGATATTCATATTGAGTCCAACTAAAATTGAATTTGTACCGAAAAGTCCTATATTGGGAAGTAAAACAATCTCTAATAAAAACAATATTGTATTTAAGAAAATTTGAATTCAAGAGATTTGATTAAAAAATGTTTACCACTTCAGCATGATCCCTCGTTGTTAGATGAAGGAATGGTTCAATCTTCCATCATTTCATAGCCAACCCCCCCGCCCCCCTTTCTTCCCTCGCCCCCATATACACCCCTCTCAAACCCACCATTAATACAACTCCAAATTTCCTTCTCCCAGTAGTACACACTCATCAAGATTCAATACAAATGTCTTCTTCAAAATTTGAACCAAATGATGACATACTTGATTTTGTAATCAAGAAAGCAAATGGACTAAAAGGCCTAGTAGACACAAACCTTGAAATTATCCCAAATCAATGCATTCAACCAAAAGAACAAAGACTAGACAAGTCCCAAATTGATAATCAAGAATCAATCCCAACAATTGATTTATCAAATTTTGATGATTTAAATGTTGAAAAGTCAATTCAAGAAGCAGCAAGCAAGTGGGGTTTCTTCCAAATCATCAATCATGGCATCCCAATTGAAGTTCTTGAAGATTTGAAGGATGCGGCACACAAATTCTTTGAATTGCCAGCTGAAGAAAAAGTTAAGTATCATAAAGAAAAAGTTAGTCCTGGTGAATCTGTGTTTATGTTTTGGAGTGCTATTGGTGAGAAAGATGAGAAAGTTTTGGAGTGGAGGGATAGTATAAAACATGGTTGTAATCCACAAAAATGATAGCAATCTTTGGCCTCCTCAAACAAGGTAACTTTTTGGGGTTTTCTACTCTGTGTAATCAATAGGTCACGGGTTTTCAAGTAGTATTACTTTTTGGGAGGTGCTTGACGTTTCTGAACTATCACCAACTATTTATCAAAAGATATTTAAAAACTAACTAGATTAAGTGGTTGAATACAAAATTATATCAAGATTTTATAATGGTTTTTATAACTTAAATCAAAAGTATATCGTATATGTAGGAGAAAAGTTATCTTTTATACGATTACATATCTAGTATAATCTCACAAGTAGAGTATGGAGAGGGTAGAATATACGCATATTTTACCTCTGTCTTAGCAGCATAAGGAGGTTGTGATTTTATAGACTTACGAAATATTCTTAGTGAAATTCTTAACTTTGACATTGAATCTTGAACGTTATTAGAGAAAAATTTGACCTTCCCATTAAACACTAATGCTCTTAATAAAATTCCTGAGTTTGTTATTGATTTATAGGAACCAAGTTTTGGAGTATCAAAAGTGGGTTAAACCACTTGCTAAAAAATTGCTTGAGGTGCTATTGAAGGGTCTCAATGTCAATGAAATTGACGAATCTTTAGAACTTCTCTTGATGGGAACTATGTCTATAAACATCAACTACTATCCACCATGCCCAAATCCAAGTATCGCCATGGGTTTTCGTAGACACTGCGACATGGGCTGCATAACTTTGCTCCTCCAGGACGACACAGGAGGCCTATATGTCCGAGGGACTAAAGGCAACTGGATTCACGTAAATCCTATCAAAGGTGCCTTAGCGGTTAATATAGGTGACTCATTGCAGATCATGAGCAATGATCGATACAAGAGTATCGAGCATTGTGTAGCAGTTGATTCGAGCAGGACTCGAATATCTGTACCGCTATGCGTGAATCCTAGTTTTGATAGTGTCATTGGTTCATTCCCACAAATGCTAAAAGATGGAGAAAAACCAGTGTACAAACATATTTTGTTCTCTAATTATTGGGATCATTGCTTTATTAAGAGGCCTTCTGGTAAAGCATCACTAGATTTTGCAAAAAATTGATGCTTTAATTTTCAAATTTCTTGTATGTTAATGTTTTTGTATTATAAATCTGTTATTGTAATGACGATAACTGTTATTTTATGTAACTTGCAATTTGGTGTGATCCTGTCCGTTATTTATTTATTTTTTCTTTATCTTGCCCTTTCTTATTTTAAGAACAATGTTGGGAGTAGGTGTTATGATCAAGCAGGGGTCTTGATCAATGATGACTCGATAAACTTTAGCTTGGGATTGACGTCTTTCTCCTTCTCTGATCTCAATAGTTTGATGGTAGTTGGCTGCGATGACTTAGCTCTCATTCTCGGCTATGAAGGGAGGAACTTTACTAGTGGATGCATTTCACTATGCGCGAAAAAAGAGGATATAATTGAAGGATATTGCTCAGGAATTGGATGTTGCCAGACTTCAATCCCAACAGGTTTGAAGAGTTTTGTGAGTCTAACAAGGAGTTTGAATAACCATACAAATGTGTCTTCTTTTAACCCTTGTGGCTACTTGTTTCTTGGTGAGCCTGATAAGTTCATTTTCAAGAGCTCGGATTTATCAAATTCGAGTTTCAGGAACAAGGTTATAGAGGAAGTCCCTGTGGTGATTGATTGGGTTATTGGCAATGGTAGTTGCACTGTGGCTAAGAAATCAGCAGATTATGCTTGTGGAGAAAATAGTGTTTGTGTAGATTCTAAGACAGGCCTCGGAGGTTATCGTTGCAACTGCAAACCGGGATACCAGGGGAACCCTTATATCAGTCCAGGTTGCATAGGTAAGACTGAATTCATGATTTGAACTTTTTGTGTTCGAGTTTGAAATTGTCGTAACTTGGTTAGGAATCTACGATTTGTGCTTGTTTAGTAAGGTTTGAGCCAAAGTTACTTTGTTCGAATGATGTTATATGTGTTGGTTAGTGTTGCATTTGAGCCGAGGGTCTATCAGAAACAACCTCTTTACGTTCTGATGTTTGATTAATTGACAGATATAAATGAATGCGAGAACGAGAATCCTTGTGATGGAATATGCAATAACTTTCCTGGAGGCTACAGCTGCACTTGTCCACATGGTCAGATTGGTGATGGAAAAAAGGACGGCCACGGTTGCATCCCTAAGAACTCTAAATCACCCATCCTTCAACTCTCAATCAGTACGTCTACTCTACTCTGTGTGTCCAGTCAAACACCTTCATATAAAGTGAAAACGGTTAAGAGTAAACTAAAGTTGCACTTTCATTGCAGGTTTGTGCTTTGGTTTTCTGGCTTTGGTCATCAGTGTAACTTGGATATACTTAGGCATCAAAAGATGACGACTCATAAGACTCAGGGAAACGTTTTTTCAGAAAAATGGTGGATTGATGCTCACGCAGAAACTCCGATCAAATGAGGGTGGTATACAGTATGCAGCTAAGATCTTTACAGCAGCAGAACTCGAGAAATCAACCAACAACTATGCTGAGGATCGTATCCTAGGCCGAGGTGGTTATGGTACAGTTTACAAAGGTGTCCTTCCGGACAAACGTGTAGTTGCAATTAAAAAGTCTAGAACAATGGACGTCATCCAAATAGAATTGTTCATCAATGAAGTGATCATTCTTTCAGAAGTCAATCATCGAAACGTGGTGAAACTCTTGGGGTGTTGTTTGGAGTCTGAAGTACCTCTACTAGTCTATGAATACATTTCCAAAGGTACACTCTATTACCATATTCATGATGGTGGAGATCAAATGCGTTGGTTTTCATGGGAAAATCGATTAAGAATAGCATCTGAAGCTGCTGGTGCACTCGCATATCTACATTCTGCAGCTTCTACACCTGTAATTCATTGAGATGTGAAGTCTACAAACATTCTACTCGATGAGAGTTACACTGCAAAAATATCAGATTTCGGGGCTTCTAGATTAGTGTCATTGGATCAAACTCAAGTGACTACATTGGTTCAAGGAACTTTAGGTTACTTAGATCCTGAATACTTCCACACAAGTCAATTGACAGAAAAGAGTGACGTTTATAGTTTTGGCGTGGTTCTTGCAGAGCTCTTAACAGCGCGAATGCCACTAGATACTACAGCATCCGAACAAGAGAGAAATCTAGCTGCATTTTTCGTTAGGTCTATTAAGGAAAATCGATTGTTTCAAGTACTTGAATCACGTGTGCTACGAGAAGGAAGTTTTGAGCAATGTCAAGGTGTTGCTGAGCTCGCGAAGAGATGTTTAAGGTTAACGAGTGAAGAAAGGCCTACGATGAAAGAAGTAGCCATGGAGCTAGAAGGACTAAGGAAGTTCACAAAACATCCATGGTCTAAAACTCAACAATGTCAAGATGAGGAGAGTCTTGGATTAATTACAGAACAAACATTGGACCTTTACGCGATCAATATGAACACGAACTTCATGTCTAACGGAGAATTCTCAGGACAACAGAGCTTGGATAGTCGGATGATGTTACAAATTCATAGTCCTCGGTGATCAATTACTTGTGTATGGCCTGCATTTGTGTCCTAACTTGTATGTTACATTCATGAAAATATGATTCGTCAAATCCGTCCAAGTTTGGCCTAGTCATTGGTTCTAGTAATACGATTCGTCAAATCCGTCCAAGTTTGGCCTAGTCATTGGTTCGTCTATTTACTCATTTCAACTCATTAAAAGACTAGGCTGATATGTTGCAGAATGTAATTCCCCTTATTATTTTGTTCTTTACAATTTAACTTGTATAAATTAGTGTATAATTCCATATTTCTTGAATTTTGAGCATTTGGCATAGTTGATTTTTTTTTGTACATTTTAACTTTTGACATTATCAAACACATTTATTTAGAGAGAGGCAAATAGGTGCATTTTCTAGCAAATGAAGGACACTAAACATTTGAATTTTTTAAGTGGTAGTGCTTTTAAAAGACTGTTTAAAGCTTTTTCCTACTTAGTAAAAAATATAATTCACATTTAATATATGTCTCCATCAAATTTATAGCTATAAAAGTTATACTATGAAAAGTAAATAAGAAAATTAAATTATATCTATTTTTACTGATAATTTTTATGGATATAATATACAAAATTCATCATTCATAACAACCGACAAAAAAAGTTTTGGATGTTATCTACGAACCACAATTCACCCATGGACATCAAGAAGCCACCTCACCAATTTCCAAATAGCTATTTTATGATAATGATGTTTGATTAAATAAAAAATAAAAATTCAAAATACTAAATAAAAAACCAATTCAAGAATTTTGTTTAGGTCATTAATATATCATCCACATATCCCATCCCTACTACCTTCAAATAATAGATTAATCATTCGATATTTGATATTCATATTGAGTCTAACTAAAATTGAATTTGCACCGAAAAGTCTTATATTGAAAAGTAAAACAATCTCTAATAAGAACAATATTGTATTTGGAAAAATTCGAATACAAGACATTTGATTAAAAATGAAAAATATTTACCACTTCACTATAATCTCTCGTTGCTAGATGAAAGTATGATTCAATCTTCCATCATTTCATAGCCAGCCCCCTTTTGCCCCACCCTCCCTTGAAATAATAGAAGAAGGAATAATATTTATTTTTTTATCATCGGAGGTTTGATATTCATATTGAGTCCAATGAAATTTGAATTCGCACCAAAAAGTCTCATATTAAGAGGATGTTTTTTAAATAAGTCAATTTTGTATTCAGGAAATTTGAATCTAAAACATCTGATTAAAGACGAAAAAGTATTTACCACTTTATAATAACCCATCGATGTTAAAGTAATGATTCAATCTTTCATCATTTCATAGTCCACTCCCCTTCTTTCCTCTCCCCCCATACACACCCCTCTCAAACCCACAGCTAAAAAAAACCCCAAATTTCTTTCTTTCATTAGTACACACTCATCAAGATTCAACACAAATGCCTTCATCAAAATTTGAACCAAATGATGACATACTTAATTTTGTAATCAAGAAAGCAAATGGACTAAAAGGTCTAGTAGACACAGGCCTTGAAAATATCCCAAATCAATGTATTCAACCAAAAGACCAAAGACTAGAAAAATCTCAAATTGACAATCAAGAATCAATCCCAACAATTGATATATCAAATTTTGATGATTTAAGTGTTGAAAAATCAATTCAAGATGCCGCAAGCAAGTGGGGTTTCTTCCAAATCATCAATCATGGCATCCCAATTGAAGTTCTTGATGATTTAAAGGAAGCAGGACACAAATTCTTTGAATTGCCATCTGAAGAAAAAGTTAAGTATAACAAAGAGAGCTATAATGCTAGTGAATCTGTGTTGATGTTTTGGAGTGCTATTGGTGAGAAAGATGAAAAAGTTTTAGAGTGGAGGGATGGTATAAGACATAGTTGTAATCCACAAAATGATAGCAATCTTTGGCCTCCTCAAACAAGGTAACTTTTTGGGGTTTTCTGCTCCATGTAATTTATAGGTCACAAGTTTCCAAGTATTACTTTTGCGAGTTTCATATCTTTTACTATAAGGTGTTTGTGTTTCTGAACTATCACCAACTATTTATCAAAACACATTCCAAAACTGACTAGATCAAGTGTTTGAATACAGTGCGTCACAACTTAATTTGCCCATAGAATTTTGTCCAAATGGCAAAGTAATTTTGATGATAGTCCATATAGGAAAGAAAACTCGTGAAAACGTGATACTTCAGATGTGTTTTTTATCATTATCTCAAGACTTTTTTTATAACGGTGTACATATATCTTTTTTACAATTACATATCCACTATAATCTCACAAGTAGAGTATGGAGAGGGTAGGATATACGTAGACTTTACCTCTATCTTTACTACATAAAGAGGTTGTTTTTATAGACTCTTGAAACATTCTTAGAAAAATTTATGACTTTGACATTGAATCTTGAACATTATTAGCAAAATTCTTGATCTTACCATTAAATTTTGAACACTCTTAGTGAAATTTCTGACTTTGATACTGTTTTACAGGAATCAAGTCTTGGAGTATCAAAAGTGGGCTACACCACTTGCTAAAAAATTGCTTGAGGTGCTATTGAAGGGTCTCAATGTCAATGAAATTGATGAATCTTTAGAACCTCTCTTGATGGGAACTATGGCTATCAATATAAACTACTATCCACCTTGTCCAAATCCAAGTATCGCCATTGGTTTTCGTAGACACTGCGACATGTCCTGCATAACTCTGCTCCTCCAGGACGACACGGGAGGCCTATATGTCCAAGGGACTAAAGGTGATAACTGGATTCACGTAAATCCTATCAAAGGTGCCTTGGCGGTTAACATAGGTAACTCGTTGCAGATCATGAGCAACGATCGATACAAAAGTATCGAGCATTGTGTAGCAGTTGATTCTAGCAGGGCTCGAATATCTGTACCGCTATTTGTGAATCCTAGCCCTGATAGTGTCATTGGTCCATTCCCACAAATACTCAAAGATGGAGAAAAATCAATGTACAAACATGTTTTGTTCTCTGATTATTGGGATCATTACTTCAGTAAGAGGCCCTCTGGTAAAGCATCACTAGATTTTGCTAAAATTTGATGTTTTAATTCACAAATTTCTTTGTTATGCAATGTCAAAAAGTATTTCTTTATGTAACCGGTGAGTTTGTGTGATTGTATTGTTATCTTATTTTGTTCTAATGATTTCATAATCTTATTTTGCCCTTCATCCTACTTTTTGTTTATAATAACTTTCCCCCATATTTTTTTTTCAATGTAATAATGTCAGGGGTGGACCCACATGTTGAACCCACTCGGTTGGAAAATTTATTATTTATATAAGGAGAATTAATGTTAAATTAGTATAATTATATATTTAAACCCACAATGAACAAAGTGTGGCATGTTACTGCTTTTGGTTCAATATCACTGTGTATTCATATTCAGTAGCCAAATTGGCCTATAAAAAAAATTGACCAATCATATTCAATATGCTAGTCACTAATAAATTTATCACCAATATATTTTATTTTATTTTTAAATTTTATGTTGTATATTTTGTCTTCTTACTCAAACTCGATAAAAATCTTAAATCTGTTTTACTTCTAAAAACATTTAATCATTTATAATTGAATTTTTGTAGTGTCTTTCTTAGTTTTTTGCTATAATTTGTTATTTTGATGAGATTATATATAGTTTCTTAGTTAACTCTAATTTTGTTTTTTGTTTTTTGTTTTTTTAAATGTAAATAGATTTTTTTTAAAATAAATTCCTCAACTTTGTTAAATAATTAAAAAGTGCCGAGTTTTTCTAAAAAAAACTATATATCTTATTTTGATATTAAATTATTAAAAAAAGAATAAATAAAAGCACAAAGAGCAAATCATTTGTTGTGCTTGATGTTGCTTACACTATCGACGATCATCCTATGGTTGAACTCACTTATATAAAATTTTGAGTCCGCACTGAATAATGTAAGTTCATTCATTGAATTGTTGGTGTGTAACACTATGACAATTTTAAATTTGAACTCTATAATTTAAAAAATGTATTTTCTTAAAAGTGGATACCGAATATACAATAAGAAAAAACATGTACTCGTGATGGGTAGTAATTATCTCCGCCTTCAATTAGAGATCTCGAATTTAGAAATAAATTTACATTCAGTTTTGAAGAGGATACTGAATACAAAATGAGGAGGGGGGGGGGGGGGGCCCTTGCTAAATCCGCCTTCAATTAGAGATCTCGAATTTAGAAATAAATTTACATTCAGTTTTGAAGAGGATACTGAATACAAAATGAGGAGGGGGGGGGGGGGGACACCTACTTAAATGCCGCTTATCATTTTCTAAGATTGTGACCGGTAGTAACTATCTCCATCATCAACTATAGATTTCGAGTTTGGAATGAATTTACTTTCACTCCTAAGACTGGTATCAATATAGGGTGACGAAACCCCCCAATCATCAAAGATTGTGATAGGTAGTCTCTCAATACGAAAACTAGTATCAAATGTCGAGTTTTGACTATCAAATACTACGTAAATTCTACTAAAGTTCACCCTAACAACAAAAACTTAGTCATGAAAATATGATCCATCAAATCCATCCAAGTTTAACCTGATCATTGATCCATTTATTTACTAGCTCAACTCGTTAATAAACAGTGTTGATATATTTTAAAATGCAGTTTTTGGCCTTTTACTCATTATAAATTAGTGTATAATTTCACATTTCTTGAATTTTGAGCATTTGGTGAAATTTAACTTTTTCACATTTGACACTATCTAATACGTCTGGAGAGAGGCAAATTAATGGACCCATTTTCTAGCAAACGAAGAACACAAGCATGAAGAAGATTTAGTAATGTATAAGGAAATGTACTCAAGCATATGAAATTTTTCCTTCTAACAGATTTAAGTGGTACTGCTTTTATAAGACTTTCAAAAACTTATTCCAAAAAATAATAATACACATTCGGTATATATCCCAAGCAAATCTTCTGAATTGTCATAATAATTTATAGCTATAAAATTATAATATTAAAAGCAAAATAAAGTATTAAATTATAATATTACTATTTTTACTGATATTTTTTTATGGATATAATAGAGAGCACGAATTTCAAAAGGATGTGAATGTTATTCAAACCAACCACAATTCATTTATATGATACCAAAAAGCCACCTCATCGATTTTCAAATAGCTATGAAAATAAATTTTATGATAAACTGAATCCAAATAAATTTGAATTTACATTGAAAAGTCTCATACTGAGAGGTAAAACACTCTATATTCAGAAAAAATTGAATCCAAAATATTTGATTAAAAATGAAAAAATATTTAGCACTCCATCACAACCCCCTCGTTGCTAGATGAAGTAATGATTCAATCTTAAATCATTCCATAGCAAACCCCCCTTCTCCCCCGCCCCCCCAACACACCCCCTCAAATCCACCATTAAAAAAACCTCAAATTTCCTTCTTCCACTAGTACACACTCATCAAGATTCAACACAAATGTCTTCTTCAAAATTTGAACCAAATGATGACATACTTGATTTTGTAATCAAGAAAGCAAATGGACTAAAAGGCCTAGTAGACACAAACCTTGAAATTATCCCAAATCAATGCATTCAACCAAAAGAACAAAGACTAAACAAGTCTCAAATTGACAATCAAGAATCAATCCCAACAATTAATTTATCAAATTTTGATGATTTAAATGTTGAAAAATCAATTCAAGAAGCAGCAAGCAAGTGGGGTTTCTTCCAAATCATCAATCATGGGATCCCAATTGAGGTACTTGAAAATTTGAAGGATGCAGCACACAAATTCTTTGAATTGCCAGCTGAAGAAAAAGTTAAGTATCATAAAGAAAAAGTTAGTCCTGGTGAATCTGTGTTGATGTTTTGGAGTGCTATTGGTGAGAAAGATGAGAAAGTTTTGGAGTGGAGGGATACTATAAGACATGGTTGTAATCCACAAAATGATAGCAATCTTTGGCCTCCTCAAACAAGGTAACTTTTTGGGGTTTTCTACTCTGTATAATCAATAGGTCACAGGTTTTCAAGTAGTATTACTTTTTGGGAGGTGTTTGCATTTCTGAACTATCACCAACTATTTATCAAAACATATTTAAAAACTAACTAGATTAAGTGGTTGAACACAAAATTATCTCAAGATTTTATAATGGTACTCTATAACTTAAATCAAAAGTATATTGTATATGTAGGAGAAAAGTTATCTTTTATACGCTTACATATCCAGTATAATCTCACAAGTAGAGTATGTAAAGGGTAGGATATACACAAATTCTTCCTTTGTCTTAGCAACATAAGGAGGGTTTATTTTTTATAAACTCTCGAAACATTTTTAGTGAAATTCTTAACTTTGACATGGAATCTTGAACGTTATTAGCAAAAAAATTGACCTTCCCATTAAACTCTGAATGCTCTTAGCAAAATTCCTGACTTTGTTATTGATTTATAGGGACCAAGTTTTGGAGTATAAAAAGTGGGTTAAACCACTTGCTAAAAAATTGCTTGAGGTGCTATTGAAGGGTCTCAATGTCAATGAAATTGACGAATCTTTAGAACCTCTCTTGATGGGAACTATGTCTATAAACATCAACTACTATCCACCATGCCCAAATCCAAGTATCGCCATTGGTTTTCGTAGACACTGCGACATGGACTGCATAACTTTGCTCCTCCAAAACGACACGGGAGGCTTATATGTTCGAGGAACTAAAGACAACTGGATCCACGTAAATCCTATCAAAGGCGCCTTAGCGGTTAATATAGGTGACTCATTGCAGATCATGAGCAATGATCGATACAAGAGTATCGAGCATTGTGTAGCTGTTGATTCGAGCAGGGCTCGAATATCCATACCGCTATTCGTGAATCCTAGTTTTGATAGTGTCATTGGTCCATTCCCACAAATACTAAAAGATGGAGAAAAACCAGTGTACAAACATATTTTGTTCTCTGATTATTGGGATCATTGCTTCATTAAGAGGCCTTCTGGTAAAGCATCACTAGATTTTGCTAAAATTTGATGCTTTATTTCAAAGTTCTTGTATGTTAATGTTTTTTTATTATAAATATGTTATTGTAATGATGAAAACTGTTATTTTATGTAACTTGCAATTTGGTGTAATCGTGTCCGTTATTTATTTATTTTTTCTTTATCTTGCCCTTTCTTATAATTTAATAATTCTATTTTACACTTTAAAAAAAACGTGGTGAAACTCTTAGGGTGTTGTTTGGAGTCTGAAGTGCCTCTACTAGTCATGAATTCATTTCCAAAGGTACCCTCTATACTATATTCATGACGTGGAGATCAAACACGTTGGTTTTCATGGGAAACCTTAGCATTTTAAGCAAAGTTTTATTTTCAATTTATTCAAAAGGAAAGAAAATTTATAAAAAAAATACATGTTTCTTTTAATTTAGAGTTTTATAAATAAATTAGTGTTTTTTAAGTATATTTTTAAATTAGCTATTTAATTTTTCTTATATTAATTCAAAATAATTAGCTAATATTTGTATTAGACAACAACACACAAGAGGACTCTCCACTTTGGCTCTTAGCCTGCAACGTAAGACAATAAATAATCTTGAAATCAGGGGTGTTACAATGATACTATTTTTATTGATAATTTTTATAGATATTGGAGTCAGTGATATATTAATTTATTTGTTTTAATTTATTTGACATGAATAAAATTAACACAATTAATTATATATTTTTATAATATTAAAATATTTTAAATTATTAATTATTATAATTTTTATTATCTTTAATGTAATTTTTTCATTTTCACTGTTTTAACTTATGTACACTAACAGAATTTTGTAAATCACCTATTCCCACTTACTTTATATGGTAAAAAATTTCATCATTCATGACAATTGACAACTTGACAACAAAGATGTGGATGTTATTCAAACAAATCACAATTCATCCACATGGACACCAAGAAGCCATCTCACCAAGCTACTTTTTTATGATGATAATGATGTTTGATTATACATAAAATTAAAATATTAAATAAAAAATTAATTCAAAATTTTTGTTTGGGTCGTTAATATATATCATCCATATACCGCAACCCCACTCCCTTAAAATAATAGAATGAAGTAATAATTTAATTGTTCTAACAAATTTATAAAAAATTATATGACGTGTTCAAAAACTCGTGATTCGCGCGTCAGACTTCAGTGTCGAGGTGGGTGGGGTGTGGGGTGGGGGGGTACGGAGACAGAACAATTATAACGTTTTAAAAATGTCAAAGAAAAGAAATGATAAAACAAGATTTTTTATAAAATCATTGAAGCCACTAATTAAAGGAAAATAAAGAGTAGTCACTTTTTCATAATTTGATTTATCATATACTATGTAAATACTACAAAAAAAATTAATAAATTATACTATTTTTAACTGATAATTTTTATGGATATAATATACAAATTTCGTTATTCATGCATTTGGACATCAAGAAGCCACATCACCAATTTTCAAATAACTATTTTATGATGATGATGTTTGATTAAGCATAAAATAAAAATAAAAAATTGAAATACTAAATAAAAAAATCAATTCAAGAATTATTAGAAGGAGTGATTTTTTTTCAATATTCATATTGAGTCTAACTAAATTTGAATTCGCATCAAAAAGTTTCATATTGAGAGGTAATACGCTCCTCTAATTAACAAAGACGACTATATATTCAGAAAAAATTGAATTCAAGCCATTTGATTAATGATGAAAAATATTTACTACTCCTCCATAACCCATCGTTGCTAGATGAAAGAATGATTCAATCTTTCATCATTTCATAGCCAATCCCCAACCACCCACACACACTCCTCTCAAAGCCACCATAAAAAAGCCCCACAAATTTCCTTCTTCCATTAGTACACACTTATCAATATTCAACACAAATGCCTTCTTCAAAATTTGAACCAAATGATGACATATTTGATTTTGTAATCAAGAAAGCAAATGGACTAAAAGGCATAGCAGACACAAGCCTTGAAATTATTCCAAATCAATGCATTCAACCAAAAGAACAAAGACTAGACAAATCTCAAATTGACAATCAAGAATCAATCCCCACAATTGATTTGTCAAATTTTGATGATTTAAATGTTGAAAAATCAATTCAAGAAGCAGCAAACAAGTGGGGTTTCTTCCAAATCATCAATCATGGCATCCCAATTGAAGTTCTTGAAGATTTGAAAGAAGCAGGACACAAATTCTTTGAATTGCCAGCTGAAGAAAAAGTAAAGTATTATAAAGAAAATGCTGGTGCTGATGAATCTGTGTTGTTGTATTGGAGTGCTATTGGTGTCAAAGATGAGAAAGTTTTGGAGTGGAGAGATAGTATAAAGCATGGTTGTAATCTAGAAAATGATAGCAATCTTTGGCCTCCTCAAACAAGGTAACTTTTTTGGATTTTTTGTTCAATGTATCTATATGTCACATGTTCTTAAGTAAGTAAAAAAAATACCTAAAGTATTACTTTTTTCGTGAGTTCAATAACTTAACGTTAAGATGTTTATGAAAACACACTTCGAAATTGACTAGACCAAGTGTTTGAATACAATCTTTAAAAAGTGTATGAAAAACTTAATTTGCCTATAAAATTTCATTGACATGGAAACTGACTCATTAAATGAGAGCTGTGTTTTGATAATTAGTTGATGATAGTTTAGATTGAAAACTTACAAAATATGATATTTCAGGTGTATTTTTTGTCATTATCTCTAAATTTTATAATGGTATATATAACTTAAAGTCAAAATTATATTGCATATGTTGGAGAAAAATTATCTTTATACGATAATATATTCAGTATAATCTCACACAAGTAGGATATGTGAAGGTTAGGATGTACGCATATCTTATTTTTTCCTTTACAGGGTAAAAATGTTGTTTTCGATAAATTTTGAAACACTCTTCGTGAAATTTCTGATTATGACATTAAATCTTGAATGTTTTTAGCAAAATTCTTGTCATTGCCATTAAATTTCGTACGCTCTTAATGAAATTTCTGACTTTCTCACGAGTTTATAGGAACCAAGTCTTGGAGTATCAAAAGTGGGCTAAACCACTTGCTAAAAAGTTGTTAGAGGTACTATTGAAGGGTCTCAATGTCAATGAAATTGATGAATCTTTAGAACCTCTCTTGATGGGAACTATGGCTATCAACATAAACTACTATCCACCATGCCCAAATCCAAGTATCACCATTGGTTGTCGCCGACACTGTGACGTGTCTTGCATCACTCTGCTTCTCCAAGACGACACGGGAGGCCTATATGTCCGAGGGACTAAAGGCGATAACTGGATCCATGTAAATCCAATAAAAGGCGCCTTAGCGGTTAACATAGGTGACTCGTTGCAGATCATGAGCAATGATCGATACAAAAGTATAGAGCATTGTGTAGCAGTTGATTCAAGCAGGGCTCGAATATCTGTACCGCTATTTGTGAATCCTAGCCTTGACACTGTCATTGGTCCATTTCCACAAATGCTAAAAGATGGAGAAAAACCAGTGTACAAACAAGTCTTGTTTTCTGATTATTGGGATTATTTCTTCAGTAAGAGGCCTTCTGGTAAAGCATCACTAGATTTTGCTAAAAATTGATGCTTTGATTTACAAATTTTTTGTTATGTTAATGTTATTGTATTGTCAAATCCATTATTATGTAATAACGAAAAGTGTTATTTTATGCAACCATCGATTTGGTGTGGTAGTGTTATTGTTTTTTCTCTTTGTCTTCTTTTTTGTTTTAAATATCCACTTTGGAACTTCAAACTAATCCAAATTTGCACTTCATAAGTCCATTAACAGGTATTTGCTATGTATCATAATTATTTTCATTTCTTAAGCTCGAATCCAGAACATCAGATTATGAATAAAAAATCTTATTTATTTCACCATAATCCGAGCAATTATGATAGAAAAGAAAATTGGATATAGACTCTCTTTAGAATACTCATATTTCTCGACAAGAGGGTAACACATGATTGTCAAATGTCAGTAACTAAATGTAAATCTCGATATCCTTCCCAACTCCTGAATTTCCACCTCAATGTCGGAGGTGGGGGGTGGGGCTGACGAAACAAATAAAATGTTTTCGAAATGAATGAAAAAAAAAAAAGCCAAAGCAAGATTTTTACTGATAATTTTTTTTATGAATAAAATAGAGTATACAAATTTCAAAAAAATGTGGATGTTATTCAAACAAACCACAGCTTATGCATATTACTATATATTAGAAGACTCTAAGATTTACTACCAAAAGTGGGCCCCATTTCCTTCCACTTAAATAATATTTTTCAACCTTATCATGGTAAAAGTTAAATTTATTATCCTTTACATTTAATTTTATATGATATTATTTTTTCTATAAAATCATTATATATGTTTTAATAATTTAAATTTCAAAAACATTATAATTTAACTTTAAAGATTTTATTTTATCAAAATCTTGTACATTGAAATATATAGTTATGAATTTAAAATATTTTTAAAATCATATAAAAATTTCAATAACTTCTCAAATTCCATAATATAACACTTAAATACTACATATTATATATTAATTATACTATACTATAAATGACTTAAATACTCCATATTATCTATTACAATAATTAACAATTATTTGACACTTTAAATTCTATCAATGCCATATAAATTAGGATAAAAAACCTAACATATAATATTTAAATATATTTAAAAATAATATAAGTAATACTATACATTACAATAATTAACAGCTTCATTATTTAAAACTTATATACAAAATTTAATTGACTCTCTAAATTCTATTGGTACCACATAAAATGGATTATATGATAAACATATATTGTTTGAAATTGACGAAAAAGAAACTATAAATTACAATAATTAACAAAATAAATCTCTCGACTCCAACAAATCTATCAATTAATGCCACATAAATTGGGACATGGCAAATAACATATATTATTAAAAAATTAGGTTCAAAATGTACTATAAAATACAATAATTAACAACTTAATATATTAAAGAGACATATAAAAAATGGTTAATATTTGAAATTCTGCGTGTGCCACATAAATTAGAACAAACAGAGTAATAAATATTTTTTTCAAAATTATGTTAAAAAAAAGTACTACAAATCACAATAGCTAACAATTTAAAATATTTTTAAAATCATATAAAAATTTCAATAACTTCTCAAATTCCATAATATAACACTTAAATACTACATATTATATATTAATTATACTATACTATAAATGACTTAAATACTCCATATTATCTATTACAATAATTAACAATTATTTGACACTTTAAATTCTATCAATGCCATATAAATTAGGATAAAAAACCTAACATATAATATTTAAATATATTTAAAAATAATATAAGTAATACTATACATTACAATAATTAACAGCTTAATTATTTAAAACTTATATAAAAAATTTAATTGACTCTCTAAATTCTATTGGTACCACATAAAATGGATTATATGATAAACATATATTGTTTGAAATTGACGAAAAAGAAACAATAAATTACAATAATTAATAAAAAAATAGTCCACTCCAAAAAATCTATCAATTAACAACATATATTGTTTGAAATTGACGAAAAAGAAACAATAAATTACAATAATTAATAAAAAAAATTGTTGACGAAATTGACGAAAAACAAATTATAAATTACAATAATTAACAAAATAAATCTCTCGACTCCAACAAATCTATCAATTAATGCCACATAAATTGGGACATGGCAAATAACATATATTATTAAAAAATTAGGTTCAAAATGTACTATAAAATACAATAATTAACAACTTAATATATTAAAGAGACATATAAAAAATGGTTAATATTTGAAATTCTGCGTGTGCCACATAAATTAGAACAAACAGAGTAATAAATATTTTTTTCAAAATTATGTTAAAAAAAAGTACTACAAATCACAATAGCTAACAATTTAAAATATTTTTAAAATCATATAAAAATTTCAATAACTTCTCAAATTCCATAATATGACATAAATTTTTTAAAAAACGGTTATAAATCATAATAAATAGTACAATATTTAAACTACTTTAAAAGCATTATAAATTGCATATTATCTATTACAATAATTAACAATTATTTGACACTTTAAATTCTATCAATGCCATATAAATTAGGATAAAAAACCTAACATATAATATTTAAATATATTTAAAAATACTATAAGTAATACTATACATTACAATAAGTAACACCTTAAATATTTAAAAGTTATATAAAAAATTTAATTGACTCTCTAAATTCTATTGGTACCACATAAAATGGATTATATGATAAACATATATTGTTTGAAATTGACGAAAAAGAAACTATAAATTACAATAATTAACAAAATAAATCTCTCGACTCCAACAAATCTATCAATTAATGCCACATAAATTGGGACATGGCAAATAACATATATTATTAAAAATTTAGGTTCAAAATATACAATAAAATACAATAATTAACAACTTAATATATTAAAGAGACATATAAAAAATGCTTAATATTTAAAATTCTGCGTGTGCCACATAAATTAGAACAAACAGAGTAATAAATATTTTTTTCTAAATTATGTTAAAAAAAAAAACTACAAATCACAATAGCTAAAAAATTTAAATATTTTTAAAATCAGATAAAAATTTCAATAACTTCTCAAATTTCATAATATGACATAAATTAAAATAAAAAAATACATATATTTGGGCCCCGTGCTGGCACGGGGTCCTATATCTAGTGACACCAAGAAGTCACCTCACCAATATCCAAATAGCTATTCTAGAAGATATGTTTTATGATAATGATGTTTGATTAAATATAAAAGAAAAAAATAAAATATGAAACAGTAAATAAAAAACAATTCAAGAATTTTGTTTAGGTCATTAATATATCATCCACATACCCCATCCCCACTCCCTTCAAATAATAGAAGAAGGAATGATTTTTTTAATCATTCGATATTAGATATTCATATTGAGTTCAACTATAATTAACTTTGCGCCGAAAAGTCTTATATTGAGAAGTAAAACAAATCTTTAATTGTATTCAGAAAAATTCAAATTCAAGATATTTGATTAAAAATGAAAAATATTTACCACTTCACCATAATCTCTCGTTGCTAAATGAAGGAATGACAGACGTTATAAAATTATTATTTTTTAAACTATTTTAAAAATACAATAGTAATTTATTATTTAACCCTAATAATGTAATTAGTAATTTTTAATTATTGAAAAAACATATTTTTTTATGGTACTGACATGTAGACGCTATCACCTCTCCTATTATATTACTCCTTATTAGAAGTGACACTTAGATGGACGAACACAGCTATACATATTTGTACAACAACCAATAAAGATAGTACTTTTAAAGTAGCAACATTCAATATGAATCCTTCAATTTTTATTTTCGGTACACGTGTCTACCTTTTAGTTCGGGGGGAAGACAACTGTTTTCCACTTCTATATGCTCCTTTTTATTACTCTTATTTCTAATGACAGTTAGAAGGACTAACACTACATTAAATTAGTTGTATAATGTGCAAAAAATTTTGTACATTAACTTTTAACTTTATTAAATTAGTTGTACAGCGTGAAAAAATTTCTACATTAACTTTTTAAAAATGACAGTTGGAAGTACCTACGTGTCTAATAGCCAATCAAATAAGCCCACAAAGCCCAAACTATTGGTGTTGACATAAAGTATAGACTAATAAGATAAAATTATGAAATTATCCTTAAAAAAACAACCAAAAGGACTAACACAACATGAAATAATTGTACTATAAGTTATGAAAATTGTACATTAACTTGGGCTTATTTTACTTTTTTGCAGTGCTTTACATAATTGGACTAAAAGCAATATAAGATGTACGTCAACATTGCCTCTGGAATGATGAACTGATACATACACGTGTTCATTAGATGTAAATCCAGCTGTCCTATAAGCTAAATATATTATTAGTTCTTCCACATTGCTTTGGTTCTTCTTCTTTCTTCACTCCTCTTTCATATCTGATTGTTCTATGTTTAATTAAAAGGGAAAATTAATCAAAATGGCCATTCAGTGATAATTATAACTCAAAATAGTTTAATTATGGGATTTCTGTCATTACTATTCATCCGACACATTAATTTGTCATTATATATTGAAATAATATATTTATCTTTCCTTAATCATAATAAAATTATAATTTAACATTTATTTTTCTGAAATGATAATTTTGTTTTAATTCCTACAACATGTTGTTTACTATATTGAATGTAATTATAATAAAACATATTGTATTTAGTATGACAAAAGAACTCAAAAAATTGATAAATTAGATAAATAGTAATCTTAGCTTCTAAGAAATGTCACATCATGATTTACATATCCAACTTTATATATATAAAAGAGTTAAAAAAGAAAAA
>NW_006238943.1:2754286-2764316 GCF_000226075.1 Solanum tuberosum | reverse complement strand
CAATTATTGTGATGTATAATATATTTACGTAAAACATACTCTAAATAAAAATAATTAGCAACTTAAAATATATAAAAACATACTAAAAAATTGATCAACATCAAATTTCATATGTACCACATAAATTGAAACAGAAACAGTAACATATATTGGGCCCCGTGCTAGCACGGGATCCCATATCTAGTACATATATATATAGAGAGAGAGATGTGACATTATAATAATTTTAAACTAGAAAACAAATGATGACATATTTGATTTTGTAATCAAGAAAGCAAGTGGACTAAAGCAAATTATCTTTTTCTTTATAGTAATAATTTTATTTTGTATCTTTTCTTTTTGTTTGTAATATTGTAATTTTATTCTTTTGATTATTCATATTGACACTATAATAATTTCAAATTAGAAAGCAAGAATTTTTAAAAATAGGTTTTAGGATTTAAAAAGAAAAAAAAGAATCAAGCTTTTACTGCTCAAATGGTCAATTATATATTTTTTTTGTCCAAACACAATTTCAATTTCTAAATATCATTTTTAGCTTCAATTTCAAATCTTACTTTTCCTGTCAAATCTTAATAAACTCAGGTTCAAACGCGTACTTAAATTACATTGTTACCATAAAAATACCTCAATCATTAATCAGAAGTTTTAAATTTGGAACGATAAAAGTATTAAAAACATTCTTAAATTCAATATAAATTATTAATTTCATTCTCAAACTATTAATAATTTTATTTATATTAAATAGGAACCTTTTTAATTAAAGAGGAAAGCACTCCATATCATTATTATTTTTATTTCTTAAACTCGAACTTAAAACTTCTAACGAAGGACAGAGAAGTCATATCTACTTCAGCACAATCCTCCGCAATTATACGAACTATTATGACAGAGGATACTAGTCCTTCTCCACCTCGGGTTTCGTGCCTCAGTGTCGAGGTAGGGAGGGAGGGGGTGGGGGTCATGAAACAAAACAAAGAGTGATTGCAAAAGAAAAGAAATAGAAGAAGATCCATAAATATTTGATTCAATGGGGCGGTGTGGGTTGATCTTAACCCGCAAATTTTTTAATCTGTTCCGTTTTACATAGCAATATTTTTTATTTTCAATCCGCCCAACATGAGCCCGTCGCCGCGCATAATTTTTTTAATATATTCTTTTTCTAGTTAAGTTTGATATTAAAAATAAAATTAATAAAATAAATTCATTTTTTCATTAAGTTGTACTGATTTAATAAGATAGTGACTTATTTAGAGGTCAATTGGGAAATATGTAAGAAATTGTATTATTTTTTATTGAACCACTTTCATTTATTATCTTGAATATTTTAGTAGCTTTAAAGAAATTACCTTAATAAATAATTGTTTTATCATTCTTATAACATGTAAAAAGTTAAAATTAAGTTTAAACCCATATAAAATCACATATACCCGTCATGTCCAACATTAGTTTTTTAAAAAAGAGCAACGTTTACATATATAGCAAACATAAAAATCATATTTGTATGTTATAGTTATAGTTGCATAATTGCACTCTATGGCAAATTTTATATTTGCTATGGAGCTTTAATTTTGATTTGTATAATTCCCTACAAACATCCAATTTTATACAAATTGTTCAGTTTTATATAAATTCATTTATACATTGCAATTTGTATAATAAGAGTTGTATTTGTAATTATAAGTGTATAGGACGAAAATACATGTATTTATATTTGTATATATATTTTTCTCTCGCTTTATACAAACACAAGCGCATTTTATATATTTTATACCGAAAAATATAAAATGGCTAATTGTATTGTTGCGAATTACAACTAAAATAAACTATGACTATAACATTTAATTTGAATTAATAGTTTGCAATTTCATACAATTTCTCAATATCTATGTATATTTATCTATCTATACTATCTTAAACCCACTTCAATCCGCCCCACATCCCACTCACCCCGCATAATTTTAAACCCACCCCACCCATATCCGCGTCACTACATTGTCATCCCTAATCGTAGAGCTGTAAGGAATAGAAATCCACGTGCCATTGCCCGGCAACAGAAAGTGATAAATTGTTAAATGACAAATTTAACCTCTTGACCAGAAGCACCTCCTATTTCCACTTACATTAATTTTTCAATAATTCATGACAACCGACAAAAGATATGGATATTATTCAAACAAATCACAATTCATTCATATGGACAACAAGAAGTCATCTCACCAAGCTACTTTTTATGTCGATAATAACGTTTGACTAAACATAATTAGAAGGAGATGAAAAATTAAAACATTAAATAAGAAATTAATTCAAGAATTTTGTGTAGGTCGTTAATATATCATCCATATACCATCCACTCTCACTCTCTCGAAATAATAGAATGAAGATATAATTTTAATTATTCTAATGAAGTTATAAAAAAATTATATGGACATTATGATATAAGGATAAGGGTAACATTGACGAGAGGGAGTTGCTCGCATGGTAAACATCTCTCACTTCTAATCCGAAGATTGCGATTTCGAGTCACCAAGAGAGCAAAAAGGTGTGGGAGCACCTAGATTGAAAAAAAAAAGAAAAAGATAAGGGTAGCACATTATTGCCAAATGCCAATACTAGTCATTCCCCCCTCGAGATTTGCGCCTCAGACAACGTGAGGTGGGGTGTGGGGGGGGAGGGGACAGAACGATTATAACGTATTCAAAATGCCAAAGAAAAGAAATGATAAAGCAAGATTTTTTTGAAGCCTCTAATTAAAGGAAAATAAACAGTAGTCACTTTTTCATAATTTGATTTATCAAATACTATGTAAATACTACAATTTTTTTTTAATTATAGTACTATTTTTGACTGAGAATTTTTATAGAACATGTCCATTTGATGAGTAAGAACTTGATTCTTCAAAAATAGTACTATGATTAGAATTCGCGTCAGGAGTTTCACATTGAGGGGTAAAACGCTCTCTAACAAAAATAACTCTATATTCAAGAAAATTCAAATCTGAGATATCTGATTAGAGATAAAAAAATATTTATATCTTTAAAGTTTCACATTAAGAGGTAAAATGCTCTCTAACAAAGACAATTTTATATTTTAAAAAATTCAAATCTGAGATATCTAATTAAGTATAAAATACTACTTACATATTTCATCAGTTCTTAGCCTTCAAACCCACCATTAAAAAAAACCCCAAATGTCCTTCTTCATCATTTCCTAGCCTTCAAACCCACCATTAAAAATATCTCAAATTTCCTTCTTCCATTTGTACACACTCATCAAGATTCAATACAAATGTCTTCTTCAAAATTTGAACCAAATGATGACATATTTGATTTTGTAATCAAGAAAGCAAATGGAATAAAAGGCCTAGTAGACACAAATCTTGAAATTATCCCAAATCAATGCATTCAACCAAAAGAACAAAGACTAGACAAGTCCCAAATTGATAATCAAGAATCAATCCCAATAATTGATTTATCAAATTTTGATGATTTAAATGTTGAAAAGTCAATTCAAGAAGCAGCAAGCAAGTGGGGTTTCTTCCAAATCATCAATCATGGGATCCCAACTGAAGTTCTTGAAGATTTGAAGGATGCGGCACACAAATTCTTTGAATTGCCAGCTGAAGAAAAAGTTAAGTATCGTAAAGAAAAACTTAGTCCGGGTGAATCTGTGTTTATGTTTTGGAGTGCTATTGGTGAGAAAGATGAGAAAGTTTTGGAGTGGAGGGATGGTATAAAACATGGTTGTAATCCACAAAATGATAGCAATCTTTGGCCTCCTCAAACAAGGTAACGTTTTGGGGTTTTCTACTCTGTGTAATCAATAGGTCACGGGTTTTCAAGTAGTATTACTTTTTGGGAGGTGCTTGCGTTTCTGAACTATCACCAACTATTTCTCAAACATATTTAAAAATTAACTAGTTTAAGTGGTTGAATACAAAATTATCTCAAGATTTTATAATGGTGTTTATAACTTAAATTAAAAGTATATCATATATGTTGGAGAAAAGTTATCTTTTATACAATTACATATCTAGTATGATCTCACAAATAGAGTATGGAGAGGGTAGGATATACGTAGATTTTACCTCTGTCTTAGCAGCATAAGGAGGTTGTTATTTTATAGACTCTCGAAACATTCTTAGTGAAATTCTTAACTTTGACATTGAATCTTGAACGTTATTAGAGAAAAATTTGACCTTCCCATTAAACTTTGAATGCTCTTGATAAAATTCCTGAGTTTGTTATTGATTTATAGGAACCAAGTTTTGGAGTATCAAAAGTGGGCTAAACCACTTGCTAAAAAATTGCTTGAGGTGCTATTGAAGGGTCTCAATGTCAATGAAATTGACGAATCTTTAGAACCTCTCTTTATGGGAACTATGTCTATAAACATCAACTACTATCCACCATGCCCAAATCCAAATATCGCCATGGGTTTTCGTAGACACTGCGACATGGGCTGCATAATTTTGCTCCTCCAGGACGACACGGGAGGCCTATATATCCGAGGGACTAAAGAAAACTGGATTCACGTAAATCCTATCAAAGGTGCCTTAACAGTTAATATAGGTGACTCATTGCAGATCATGAGCAATGATCGATACAAGAGTATCGAGCATTGTGTAGCAGTTGATTCGAGCAGGACTCGAATATCTGTACCGCTATGCGTGAATCCTAGTTTTGATAGTGTCATTGGTTCATTCCCACAAATGCTAAAAGATGGAGAAAAACCAGTGTACAAAGATATTTTGTTCTCTGATTATTGGGATCATTGCTTCATTAAGAGGCCTTCTGGTAAATCATCACTAGATTTTGCTAAAATTTAATGCTTTAATATTTAAATTTCTTGTATGTTAATGTTTTTGTATTATAAATTTGTTATTGTAATGACGAAAACTGTTATTTTATGTAACTTGCAATTTGGTGTGACCTTGTTCGTTATTTATTTATTTTTTCGTCATCTGGCTTATGTTCTTCATGTAGCATTCAGACCGAATGACTCTATGAAATTACGTCGATACTTCCACATATTATGGGTAATTCTTTATCTTGCCCTTTCTTATGATTTAATAATCCTACTTTGCACATTTAACAAAACGTGGTGAAACTCTTAGGGTATTGTTTGGAGTCTGAAGTGCCTCTACTAGTCATGAATTCATTTCCAAAGGTACCCTCTATATCATATTCATGACGTGGAGATCAAACACGTTTGTTTTCATGGGAAAACTTAGCATTTTAGTCTAAGTTTTATTTTCAATCTATTCAAAAGAAAATAAAATTTATAAAAAAAATACATGTTTCTAGTTTTATAAATAAGCTAGTGTTTCTTAAGTATATTTTTAAATTAGCTATTTAATTTTTTTTATATTAATTCAAAACAGTTAGCTAATATTTTATTATTAGTATAATTTTATATAGAAGACAACAACACAAGGAGACACAAACTAAAAGAAGAAAACAGACACCCACAAACAAGAGGACTCTCCACTTTGGCTTATAGCCTGCAACGTAAGACAATAAATAATCTTGAAATCACGGGTGTTACAATAGTACTTGTTATAAACTAAAGTATAAAAACTAAGATAATAAGAAAGATGAGAAATAGTATGTGTAGTATTTATAGTTGTTACAAGAATAGGGGTATATATAGTTGTATTACTTGTGCCCAAAGTGTAATACAAGGATATCATCTTGCCATGTATACACTTTGGGAACCAAGTATATCAAATGGCTAATTAGTATACACCACATAGCATTTTGTGGGTGTATTAATCTTACACCACTAAACATATTAGTGTGGACATCCAATTTATAACATTACTATTTTTATAGATATATTAGATATCGGAGTCCGTGCTATATTATTTTATTTGTTTTAATATATGCGGTATGAACGAAATTAACGCAATTAATTAAATGTTTTTTATAATATTAAAATATTTTAAGTTAATAATTATTATAATTTTTAGAACCTTTAATGTAATTTTTTCACTCCCACTGTTTTAACTAATGTACACAAACAAAATTTTGTATAGTATAAAATTTCATCATTCATGACAATTGACAATCGACAACAAAGATGTGGATGTTATTCAAACAAATCACAATTCATCGATATGGACACCAAGAAGCCATCTCACCAAAGCTACTTTTTATGATGATGATGATGTTTGACTATACATAAAAGAAGAAGAAAAAATTAAAATATTAAATAAAAATTTTTGTTTGGATCGTTAATATCTCATCCATATACCCCACCCTCACTCCCTTGAAATAATAGAATGAAGAAATAATTTTAATTATTCTAACAAATTTATAAAAAATTATATGGACACACATATAAAGCACCTGTTCAAATGTGTGACACAAGAGTAACACATTATTGACAAATGTCAATACTAGCCAATCCCCCACCTCGGGATTCGCACCACAAACTTTAGTGTCGAGGTGGGTGGGGTGTGGGGTCAGTGGCGGAGCCACTTTACAATGAGGGATTCATCCAAATCTTTTTCGGCGAAAAATTATATGATTTATACATGATTAAAATAATTTTTTAGGTATATAGTGTAGATGTCGAACACCCTTCAGCTATTTCGTGTGTTATTTTTTTGTAAATTTTGAACTCCCTATTAAAAATTCTGGCTCCGCCACTATGTGGGGTGGAGAGGTGCGGAGACAGAACGATTATACTGTTTTCAAAATGTCAAAGAATAGAAATGATAAAACAAGACTTTTTTATAAAATCATTGAAGCCTCTAATTAAAGGAAAATAAACACTAGTCACTTTTTCATAATTTGATTTATCAAATACTATGTAAATACTACAAAAAAATATATTAAATTATACTATTTTTAACTGATAATTTTTGTGAATATAATATACAAATTTCGTCATTCATGCATATGGACATCAAGAAGCCACATCACCAATTTCCAAATAACTATTTTATGTTGATGATGTTTGATTAAACATAAAACAAAAAAATAAAAAAAATTGAAATACTAAATAAAAAAGGGAAAATGCATAAGTACCCCCCAGCCTATGCCCAAAATCTCTGAGACACACCTAATCTTTACTAAGGTCTTATTACCCCCCTGAACTTATTTTTTAGTTAATTGTTTACCACTTTTCGGCCTACGTGGCTGAGTCCGTGATTTCACCTATTTTAGGCGCGTGGGTGCAGCTTTTTGACAGCACTGACCAATAAAAATTGGTCATGTGTTAAATTAAACTTGGAAAAAATAAATATTAACTCAATTGTCTTCTTCTTTATTATTGTTCTTCACTAGTATACGTACCCGCGCGTTGCGCGGCTATATATTAATTTAGAATTATTTTAATTTAATAAAATATCAAATACTTCAAATATTTTTATATATTGTCCTTTATTACTTTTATGTTGTATTAATAAATTAATATTTTTCATATTAAAAAATTAATATTTAATTTTTTTTCACATGAAATGTAAAATATCATAAGATTAAATGACATGTTAGTATATTTTGAATATTTATTTTTCGAATCCAAAACATTCTTTACATTCTGAAATTTGCGTCAAACTATAATAGAAAAATGATTTAATATAGAGTGGATATAAATAATGTAATAATAATACATGTACTTGCTATATACATTTTCTTATTAATCATTGAAAATAATTAATATTATTTTTTAAAACATTAATTTAATCTCTTAAACTTTCGCAGAAGAAAATAATAATTTAAATTTTAATCAATGATTAGATGTCGAGGAACTTATCAATTTTTCTAGTATTCTAATATAGTAATTATTGCGTAAATTCCTGTTATGACTATTATAAAATTTATCATAATTTTTAATACTTATTATTTTAATACAACGTGTAATCTTTACTTATTATTTTCTTCCCATTGTTATTTTTGTTTAATTATATTACAAATAATACTAACAACAATTTCTTTTTTTATTAATGTAAAGATAATTTAATATAACGTGTAATTTTTACTTACTATTTTCTTCCCAATTTTATTTTTTTAATCATCTATAAATAATAGTTACAACAATTTATATTTTTATTAACGTAAAGATTTTGAGTAATAATTCTTCTTATGTTCTATTAATAATAATGATCGAAATTATTCACTATTAAAGTTTCTACATAATTGATATAAAAATTGAGGTTGCATACAAATAAAAACATGTTTGAACAAACAAAATAATTATAGGAAAAACTACACAATATAGCTAACATTGATAAGTATTTAGTGTCTATAGCTACAATTTAAAATAATTATTATATATGAATATATTTTACTGTTAATTAACAAAGAGAAATTTGCATGCCAGTATGCTTTTTCTAGGCGTCTTTCTCGGCCACAAGCCAACAACTCCCTTTGTCCCTGATTTGATCTTTCTCTTTTATTAGCTTAAATCAATGTAATTTTTTTTTTCAAAATCTCTCAAGATCAGATAATTTGCCCGATTTTTACATCTAATTCGGTATACTTATTTTTCAGATAGCATCAATTTATTCTCCTTGTTCAATTTTTTTCACAGTATTTGTATAAGAGTGTCTATAATTTCAAATTCATAGGGTTTTAGTTGAACCTATTATTTTCTCCATTAAAATGGCGAAGATTAGTATTTTAAAGAAGGTTACGTGAAGTATAACATTATTTGATAAAAATCACAATGACCCCATACCGATGCAACAACTTAACCAAGAGCAAGGGAAAAGCTCTCTCAACAGAAAGGATGGTGTTCAAACTTCAAAATCTATATATAAAAAAAAAAGTTAAAAAGAAAGAAAAGTATGTGTTCCCGAAGAACCACATAAACCACCAAAAGAGTATTTTATCATTCCCGAATTAGTTTGTATTTACTTGTTCCCGTGTATTTTGCATACAATTGAATATTTGTATTATTTTCTGTGTTTGTATCATTACTAACTTCATATTGAATTGCACAATATAGTTAGAGATATGCATACTTCATTGCTGATTTTCTTAATACATGAAAATGTGCAGTTATCAATATATACATGTATTTTCTTTTTCCTTATATAAATATACATTTTGAAATATGTATACAGTATCATACATGGATACATAAATAAAATATATATTTTTTTTAAAAATCTACAGAATGTATTCAAAAAATATTTATACTTGGATACATTATTATATATGGATACATTTAGTTATCAAACAAATATATGTATTCCATATTCAAACAATAGGTGTATAAGTGTACTCATTGTATGATTATTCAACAAATTGGGAATTGTATTTATTCGATCCATTTTTATATGATAGGAATGTATATTTAGTTGGTATACCTGTTATATTCAATGTATGTATATTCACTGTATTTATTTATACAAATATATTCATGTATCATTACAAGTTTATCATTATTATATTGTTATGTATTCTATTATTAATTTTTGTTTATGTATATGCAGTGAATCGGATTTCATGTGTTATATTTCTAATTGAAGCTTCGTATATGTAAATCTATAAATAACAATATAATCCATGATTTGAAGACAAAGCTTAGCCCAAATCAATATAAGATGTTCAGAAATATTTTGTATTTTTTATAAAAAATTGATACTACTTTTTAAAAATATTTTATGCGTTTACACACTAAATAATCTTAAATAGATCCAACCAAATATAGATGGTTGTTTAATAATGGGTAGTATGACAATGCAAAATGGCGTGATTAATTTAAGGCATTGCCATATTTAAAAAAGGATTCTGTCATTTTTAATGCCATCTAATTTTGGATTATATCCTAGTATACAAAATAAATAAATTTTGAATACATGAAATATAGCGATTTTATCATAATAATTATAGCTACACAAAGTAATTATGGTAATTATAGCTAGAGAAATATGATAACCCATAAACTATAGTCATTTATGTAAGTTTCTCATTATTATATGCACTATTAGAGAGTACCTTCTAGTCTTATAAGTATCCTACAATTATGATAAAGTTGGAAAAGTGTAACTATCTATAAATAAAATAAAATTATATAT
>NW_006238943.1:2738272-2754112 GCF_000226075.1 Solanum tuberosum | reverse complement strand
GTGCCACAAAGGCCGAAAAGGGGTAGAAAATTATACATAAAATAAGTTCGGGGGGTAATAGGACCTTAGTAAAGGTTAGGTGTGTCTCAGGGATTTTGGGCATAGGCTGGGGGGGTACTTATGCATTTTCCCAATAAAAAAATCAATTCAAGAATTATTAGAAGGAGTGATTTTTTTTCAATATTCATAATGAGTCTAACTAAATTTGAATTCGTATCGGAAAGTCTCATATTGAGAGGTAAAACGCTCCCCTAATTAACAAAGACGATTATGTATTCAGGATAATTCGAATCCAAGACATCTAATTAATGATAAAAAAGTATTTACCACTCCACCATAACCCATCGTTGCTAGATGAAAGAATGATTCAATCTTTCATCATTTCATTACCAACCCCCAACCACCCACACACACCCCTCTCAAACCCACCATAAAAAAACCCCACAAATTTCCTTCTTCCATTAGCACACACTTATCAATATTCAACAAAAATGTCTTCTTCAAAATTTGAACAAAATGATGACATATTTGATTTTGTAATCAAGAAAGTAAATGGGATAAAAGGCATAGTAGACAAAAGCCTTGAAATTATTCCAAATCAATGCATTCAACCAAAAGAACAAAGACTAGACAAATCCCAAATTGATAATCAAGAATCAATCCCCACAATTGATCTGTCAAATTTTGATGATTTAAATGTTGAAAAATCAATTCAAGAAGCAACAAGCAAATGGGGTTTCTTCCAAATCATCAATCATGGGATCCCAATTGAAGTTCTTGAAGATTTGAAAGAAGCAGGACACAAATTCTTTGAATTGCCAGCTGAAGAAAAAGTAAGTATTATAAAGAAAATGCTGGTGCTGATGAATCTGTGTTGTTGTATTGGAGTGCTATTGGTGACAAAGATGAGAAAGTTTTGGAGTGGAGGGATAGTATAAAACATGGTTGTAATCCACAAAATGATAGCAATCTTTGGCCTCCTCAAACAAGGTAACTTTTTTGGGTTTTTTGTTCAATGTAATCTATAGATCACGTGTTCTTAAGTAAGTTAAAAAAGCATACCTAAAGTATTACCTTTTTCGTGAGTTCAATATCTTAACGGTAAGATGTTTATGAAAACACACTTCGAAACTAACTAGACCAAGTGTTTGAATACAATGGCTAAAAAGTGTTTGAACAACTTAATTTGCCTATAGAATTTCGTCAACATGGAAACTGACTCATTAATTTAGAGGTGTGTTTTGATGTCAAAAGAAGACTTACAAAACATGATATTTCAGGTGTATTTTTTGCCATTATCTCTAAATTTTATAGTGGTGTAAATAACTTGAAGTCAAAATTATACAATAATATATTCAATATAATCCCACACAAGTAGGGTATGGGAAGGATAGGATGTACGCATATCTTATTTTACCTTTACATGGTAAAAATATTATTTTCGACAAATTCTCAAACACACTTCGTAAAATTTCTGACTTTGACATTAAATCTTGAATGTTTTTAGCAAAATTCTTGACATTACCATTAAATTTCATACGCTCTTAACGAAATTTCTGACTTTGTCACTGATTTATAGGAACCAAGTCTTGGAGTATCAAAAGTGGGCTAAACCACTTGCTAAAAAGTTGTTAGATGTACTATTGAAGGGTCTCAATGTCAATGAAATTGATGAATCTTTAGAACCTCTGTTGATGGGAACTATGACTATCAACATAAACTACTATCCACCATGCCCAAATCCAAGTATCACCATTGGTTGTCGCCGACACTGCGACGTGTCCTGCATCACTCTGCTCCTCCAAGACGACACGGGAGGCCTATATGTCCGAGGGACTAAAGGCGATAACTGGATCCACATAAATCCAATCAAAGGTGCCTTAGCGGTTAACATAGGTGACTCGTTGCAGATCATGAGCAATGATCGATACAAGAGTATCGAGCATTGTGTAGCGGTTGATTCAAGCAAGGCTCGAATATCTGTACCGCTATTTGTGAATCCTAGCCTTGACAGTATCATTGGTCCATTCCCACAAATGCTAAAAGATGGAGAAAAACCAGTGTACAAACATGTCTTGTTTTCTGATTATTGGGATTATTTCTTTAGTAAAAGGCCTTCTGGTAAAGCATCACTAGATTTTGCTAAAATTTGATGCTTTGATTTACAATTTTTTTGTTATTATATTATTAATCTATTATTATAATGACTAAAATTGTTATTATATGTAACTAGTAATTTGGTGTGATTGTGTATGTTATTTTTTTCCCTTTATCTTGCCCTTCCTTATGATTTAATAATCCTATTTTAATCCTTTTATCTTACTTTTTGTTTATAATAACCTTACCTTATGCATTAATTATTAATCAAAAGTTTCGAATTTGAAATAAGTTTGTCTTTGATCCCAAAACAGGTAATGGGTATAAGATGAGGAAAAAAGGTTAAATAACATTGACATCACCAGCTTAAGTATCTCAATTATTAACTAGAAATCTCGCAATTTGAAATGAATTCACCTTTAGCTTCAAAAAGTATATCGAATATAGAATGAGAAAAAACACTTACTTAAATAATGCTATCACAACTAAAGATCATGACGGATAGTAACTATCTCCATCATTAACTATAAGTCTGAAGTTTGAAATGTATTTGCTTTAACTCCTAAAATGGGTATCAAATACAGAATGGATAACGAAAAACCCCGATTCAAATGACACTATAATCACCAAAGATTATAATGGGGTAATATCTCAATATCTCAAGTTTGGAATTAATTCGCTTTTCACTCCAAAGTGAATACTGTATACATAATGAGAAAAAAATACCTACTTAAATAACACTATCATCGCCAAAGATCCATCATCAAAAAATTCGAATTTGGAAATGAATTTGCTTTCAATGGGATGTTTTCTATTTACATTCCCATCACTTAGAAAGAGCAGCTAAACGATCAGACCAGACAGACGCAGATAGCTTGACCGCCTTACCCGTCATTGAAACACAAGCCGGACACGTATCGGCCTATATTCTCGTCAATGTGATTCCCATTACGAATGGACAAATCTGTTTGAAAACAGAACTCTTTTCTCACGAAATTAAAGCTAATATAGATATCAAATACAGGATGGATAACGAAAACCCCCAACACTATAATCACCAAAGATTGTGATGGATAGTTTCTCAACTAGAGATCTCAGATTTGAAATTAATTTTATTTAACTTCAAAACGAGTTCCGAACACAATACCAAACCATAAACCAGATAGATATTTTTTCCCTTGTTCCCAGAAAAGTCTCAATTGCATATCACATTTGATATCTTCCTGCAACAAAAATGTCAATTGCAGAAGTTTCTGAAGCATCAGATCTCATTGATTTTCTAGTAAACAAAGGAAATGGCGTAAAGGGTCTTTCTCAAATGGGTCTTGAAATTGTTCCTCAAAAATTCATTCAACCCCATGAAGAAAGGCTAGATTTTACCCAAATTCTGTCCTCGGAATCAATACCCATTATCGATTTCTCAAATTTCGATGACCCAAAAGTTGCAGAATCGATCTGTGATGCAGCTGAGAACTGGGGTTTTTTCCAAATCGTGAATCATGGAATCCCAATTGAAGTTCTTGAAAATGTAATTGAAGCTGGGCATAAGTTCTTTGAATTGTCTGTTGAAGAAAGAAGGAAGTATTTGAAAGAGAATTCACCTACTCCTACTGTGCAATTGAAGACCAGTTTTAGTCCTTTAGCTGAAAAGGTTTTGGAGTGGAAAGATTATCTTTTTCATATCTATGATTGTGATGATGATGAGAGCTCTAATCTGTGGCCTGCTGTTTCCAAGTTAGTCTCTTTTTTTTTTTTTTTTTTGGTAGATCGTGAGCTTGTATGCAACTCGACTAATTTCACGAGTACATCCTATCTCCTATCAGTATAATGCAGGGGTTGAGCTATAGTTCTGCTTACCGAGTTGGCACAACCACAAACTAGTAGCCTTTTCTAGAATACAGAACTTATAAACTCGAAATTCTAGTTCCGCTTCTAAGAATAAGGATCAGATAATTCTGTCCACCAAGGCTCGGAAAAGGTGCAAAGGTGGATATATAGTTTATTGTATGGGTTCGACAGAATCCAGTAGCTTTAACCTAGGCCCTGTATATATGTTGAGAAATTCACTAAATATGTCGTAAACGGGTTAGGGATTTGATGGCAAGAGAACTACTATCACATTTGGGGAGAAAGTATTAAGTAACATTCAGTGATCTAAGGCCAAGCATAAACAAACATGTGCGCGAAAGCTGGCTCGGACACCATGGTTATAAAAAAATAAACATAAACAAATATGCATTTGTTAGCTAAGTGGCTATATCTAGTTTTATACCTTTCTTTGCCACTGATATTGTAGATTCTCCCCTGAATATTAGTATCTATTCAGACTATTTTCGAAGGGGAGCCAGCAAAGGTAAAATTGTCTCTGTGTGACCTATAGCCGTGGAAGCAACCACTAATACTTGCATTAGGGTAAGTTGTCTACATTACGCCCTTAGGGGTGCAGCCCTTCCCCAAGCCCTGCTAACACGGGATGCTTTGTGCATTGAGCTATCCTTTTCTAGACCATTTTCCTAGGAATCCATACTCGATACTGTAGATCCGCCCCTGAATAGGAACCCATACTCGATATTGTAGATCCACCCCTGAATATCAACATCTATGTAGACCATTTTTTGGACTAATGTCATTCTTACTTCTACAGAGATCAGGTTTTGGAGTACATGAAGTGGGCTAAACCTATTATAGTAAAGCTTCTCGAGGTGTTGCTCGAGAAACTAAACGTTAAGAAGATTGATGAATCGATGAAATCTGTTGTTATGGGCACGTTGATCGTTAACCTCATTCACTACCCCATGTGCCCGAGTCCTGAGCTCACTGCTGGTGCTGGCCGTCATGCTGATGTTTCTTCGATCACCATGCTCCTACAAGACGATGTTGGTGGCCTTTACGTGCGAGATCCCAAAGGTGATGGCTGGATTCATGTACCCCCAGTCAAAGGGGCACTCGTGATCAATATCGGGGATGTCCTTCAAATCATGAGCAACGATAGGTACAAGAGCGTCGAGCATCGTGTGATTGTGAATGCCAGTAGAAACAGAGTGTCAGTGCCAATATTTGTGAATCCAGCACCTGATGCAGTTTTTGGTCCTTTAACACAAGTGCTACAAAATGGAGAGAAGCCATTGTATAAGCATGTTGTGTATTCAGATTATTTCAATTATTTCTTCAGTAAAGGCCACGAGGGTAAGCAAACAATTGAATTTGCAAAACTATGACAAGTTTGCTGATTCAACACTCATTTCATCTATGTATATGGAATATGGAACCTTTTGAATCAAAGTAGTAACAAGCCGAGTATTACGACTCTGGGGAGAAGCAAAGCTTCGTAGACAACTTCACTTACTCCAATCTCTTAGTTTTTACTTTGTTATCATAGTTGTACACTATTCAAACTATTCCTCTTCTTTTTCGATATCCATTTTGGGACTTCAAACTAAGCGCTCCATATCATAATTATTTTCATTTCTTGAACTCGAACGTGAAACTTCTAATGATTAAGGATGGAGAAATCATATCCACTTCACCACAATCCTTGACATTATACGAACTATTATTGCCAAATGCCAATACTAGCCCTTCCTCACCCCCGGATTCCTGTCTCAGTGTCGAGGTGGGGGTGGGGACGGGGGCTACGAAACGATTATAACATTTTCAAAATGCCAATAACAAAAAAATGACAAAGCAAGATTTTGATATAATCATTGAAGCCTCTTTAAAGGAAATAAACAGTAGTCACTTTTTCATATGAAATGGAGTGTGTCGAGTTTTGATTATCAAATACTATGTAAATTCTACAACAAATTGATCCTAACAACAAAAACTCAAAAACGCAAAAAACCTTAAAACCAAAACAAGAATGCCAAACAAAATTGACTTTGCTCTGTTTTGTTGCCATGGAGTACGTAGAACCGGCATATCATTGGCAGGCCAAAGCAACAAAAGTCGTATGGAGATCGGTGTCGCGTTGATCACACAGTAAGCTACCGATAAAAGTTATTACTGTTTCTCTTTCTTTGCTAAGGATTCTCCTTTATGTTCACTGCCTGATGAAACCACATAACCTGCTCCAACCTGTGTCGAACGAGCAAAAAATGATGTAGACTGAAAACATGAAGGAAAAGAAACAGACAGTAACCTTTCTCCACCCGCTATGCTCACACCCATGACCCACCCACAAAATTCTAAAACTAATAGTACCAAGCATCCCGA
The DNA here is from genome assembly GCF_000226075.1 of Solanum tuberosum. Classification (NCBI taxonomy): domain Eukaryota; kingdom Viridiplantae; phylum Streptophyta; class Magnoliopsida; order Solanales; family Solanaceae; genus Solanum; species Solanum tuberosum. The sequence goes on along the minus strand of NW_006238943.1, from coordinate 2,747,803 downwards.
GTTCATGGAGTATAATGTAGGCATCTACCCTGTCGCAAGCATTGGTGGCTGATTCTAAGGGTCAAACCTGTAACCTATAGGTCACAAGGACAACTGTACCATTGCTCCAAGGCTCCCCTTCATTAATAACAAAAATACTAATAGTAACAATAATAATATTGTTGGTATTTTTATTATACGAAAAAAAGAACCAGGTGAAAGGAAAAACGGGATACCTGGCAATCTCTCAGTACGACACGTTCTTGGAGCTGTACATTACTGCAAACAACAGAACCTTGGATCGAACAACCATCTCCAATAGTAACATGGTCCATTATGACTGAGTTGACAACCTGCAAGGACAAGCCAGAAGGAAGCAAGTGACTTAATAACCAGCTAGGCAATGTATGTGGCAGCTGGATTTTCTGAGGTGGTGTCATTGTTCGGTGAATGGAATGTAAGTACTAACTATTTCCCTTTTCATCAGAGGTAAAGAATGAATTGTACCTTTACATTCGAGCCGATCCGACAATGTCGGCCAATGACGGACTTTTTCACGCTGCATTTGTCACCCATTTGTGAACCTTCTCCTAGCATACAATGTGGTCCAACCTAAATCACAGATTAATACCTCAGTCATGAAAACCAAAATCCAACAACTTGCACAATTTGTAACTATGTTTTTCGTAGCATTGACTTAGTATGAGTTAACCATAACAAAATTTCTTACATTACCCATAAAAAAAACAAGACTCAACAAAACAAATTAAAACCAAAAGGAAAGAATATGATGCAATATGAACTTTCTTTATTTGACACTTGGCAAGAAAATAAATAAAGATGGCACAACATGCGCAACATAATATTCTGCGTGTCACCAAAGAAAGATTGCAACTCACTGTAGTCTTTGAACCTAACTCGGCTGTAGGATGAATGATGTTGTTCTGAGGAGAGAAAGAATAGCCTGACAAGTGACTTGCATCACCTATGACCTAAATCATAGAGAAAGCAAACTAGCTCATAAGCAGACACGCACACGCATCTGCTAGATATAAGCAAAAATACAAGGTTAAGAAGTAAATCTCACATCTCGATTTATGTCACTGAAGGCTTGAATAGAGTTTAAGCGAACACAGTAATTGCTCTTGCTGGCAATATGTACACAGCATTTGTGAGTTTTTCTTGGAGACAGAGCAGAACCATCAGGACCCAAAGCGTATAGCTCATGAAAACTTTGCGTAGAAGCATTGGTCAGCAGTTGTGACAGCATAATTGTACTATCAGAAACACCCTTAGAATTCCCATTCTCTTCTGCTACCACTCCAGTTTGTGATAATTCAGATCTCTAATACAATTAACATCATCAACTCGTGGAGAATCTTAGATGGGAAGTAAACAAAGTTAACATGTGGCAGGAAAAATCATGCATTGTAAGAAACTTACTAGCTGGCTCCTCACAAGATAAGGCAACACATCACGCCTCAAGCTCAGAAAAGTTTCTTTCTTATTCAGAACCTCTTGCAAAACGGTTCTACAGAGAAAAACGTGGAAATGACAACCATTTTCAAATAAACCCATTTTAGAGAACATTCAAGCATAAAGGATAAACACTATCAACTAAAAACCACTTGAAATAAAAAAGAAACACCTCGAACCTCTTGAAGGCATACATATGAGCATCCATTAGATCAGCACGAATCTCCATCTGCAGATCAAAGAAAAAGGATAAGATGGAGAAGGAGAACACCAAAAATAACATAGAAGCTTGAATATTTGGATGCATCTGCACATGTGCACAGCTTTTTTAATGGTCTAATATCACTTTTTCACGTGAAAAAAAAAAGAAGAGAAAAGTTTCTCAGAGAGCAGCAAGTCCAGTATCTCACGTTGGTTAACAAGTAAAAATCAATAGTAGATATACATGTGATCGTATAAAAAAAAAACTTTATAACTCAGGGATTGGATATAGAAGAAATGAAAGAGAATAGATCATATTAAAATTCCAAAATATAACTACCAAGGCCAAGATGAATTACAGATTGCAAGGATGAGATGAAACATCAAGCAAATCTATCAATCCTTCACTTATTTCCCTCTTGTCCCATTCAGTTCTCTAGTGAACACGAATCAGACAATAGGAAAAGTACATGAGTAGAATAAAAACATATCAGATAAAAAACCCATATCTTAGTGATACCACTAGCAATACGTGTCATACTGATTGGCATCATTTACCTGGCCTACTGCTCGGAGAATGCTCTTCTGGACACGAATATCTTTCTCAACTTCAGCTCCTAGAGGATATCAAAGATGCCAAATAAGGGAATAACACCAACTGAAGCATGAAGGATGTAAAAGCATATGCAGGGGTCTCACCAGCAGCTACATGCAACAGAAATTGTTTAGTGGGGTCCAGTCCTATAATGTTATGGCGTGCCGGTTTCTTGGCTTTGTCCTTTCCACCAGAGGAACCTGACTCTGATGGGCCACTTATAGGAGTAGAACAAAGCATTGCAGTCACTGCAGCATCATGCCGTCTATGAGCAGCTGCCACTGCCCCAGGAGGAATATCAGAAATAAGATCACCACTCACGACCTGCATAAGAATCAAAACTAATTAGCTCACTGAAGCATGCTCCCTTGTTGACAAGCTTTAATAATTAGAATATCAACCAAAATATCTTTTGCAGTCAGGTGGCGATCAATGGCCCTAAGAGCCCCAGCTGTCCCGACATCCTCAGGTACTGCTGCAACCTGAAGACAAGGTAACAACAAAACAAGTCCTTTATAGCAACAATCGTAGTAAGTTAACATGGGCAAATAAGTACAAGGATGAGCAGAAGATAAATCATGTGAATTTTTTAATGGTAAAACTACTAGACTTATCCTGCTTAAAACAGTCAAAAGGGACCACTAAATATATATTTAAATGCAAATGTTTAAGAGCTTTAACATTAAGAAAGAGGAAACTCATAAAGACTATGTTAGGTCCGGTGAGAGAAAAAAAAAAGTTTGTCAGTTCTCTAACAAGAAGCGCATGGGTCTTGCAGGAAATTGTAGGACCTGCAAATATACATCTTCAAAACAACTGTAGCTCACTTCGGAAAATGGCAGATAACCAGTATCCAATCAAGTAGATTTTCACACTCCAGCAAATACAATAAGAAAAATTCTCAAAATTTGAAATTGCACCATTGGTCTCTTGTTAAAAAGTGAAAAGGGAAAATAAATTTCGTGGAAGGGAACTATATGAAGTTCATATCTATAATGTCTAAATCACAGTGGTTCCTCACTTCATATCATTTATTCTTTTCTTTTTATGAATTAAGACAGTATCTGCTCGGGCACCAGACAACTGTGTAAGTAATAAATATATATGTAGGAACTAGGAAATACGTCATGGATTCAACCTCAACTCATAACCTAATTTTCTATAGTAGTTTTCAGCACAAAGGGGTGAGGCACTTACAAAAGATCTAGAAAAAATAGAGTGAACTCGTTGTAGAGAGGTTAGAACACTCAGCGAAGATGAAATTAGCAAGACACACAAACAGCGAGCCAGGGAACCCTTTGTATTAAGAGGTCTACAACATATTCTATTTTTTCAGATATATACACATATATTTATTAAACTTTTCCGACGAAGCTGTCGGATGACACCCCTAGATATAAGTGTGTCCGCCCCTGCTCCATACCATACCCACACCCAAGTCCTGTTGGATCGACATGGGTGCAAAAAATGGATTTTGGACGATCGGAGCAACATAGGTATGTACTAGCTTGCCAGTAACTTGGTATATTTGATGAAAACTGATATGGGCAAAGCTGGTTTCCTTGCTTCCCTATAGCGATAAGTCACTTGCAATGCTGCATAACCTGTCAAAAACAGTAATGCTGCATCTGGAGAGTATAGTTGGCAGACTAGCAAAGCAACTGCAGATCACTAGAAGCATGAATTTTCACATTTACCAAAGCACTTCTCTTTGTTGTTAAGTGTTTAGATGACCAAAAGACTTCTTGTCCTCTTGTATTAGTTTTGTTTTCCCTTCTTGTAACAGAGAAATCCACAAGGGTCAATTGGCACATGGTTTGACACTCGGTAGATGATCAGTCCGCCCCTATATCCTTCTCTACTTTAAGTTTGTTGTATTTGTCTCTTCTTCCCATCCATAAATTATAATATATCTATTTCCTATAAAATTCTTTCTTGTTGCTCTCTATGTTACAACTTACATGTTTACAGTTTTTACTGTGTGCTTTGCTAAACAATGCATACTTGCATAGTACAACTATATATCAATTAATCCATCAACTATGCCATAATTACAAATCAGTCTGAGTCTACTATATAATCATCTACATCAATTGAGCATTTACAGAGTACAACTACATATCAATTAATCCATCAACTATGTCATAATTACAAATTAGTCTGACTTTACTACGAATCTTCTACATACATCGAGCTCTACTCAAGACCATTTCATTTCAATACAATTATTTTCTATTAAGAATTCTTAAAATCTCACTATGCACGATACGATCTATAACCACACATAAAGGAGATGGACAACCTCATCATTATATGTATCTCATCAAAAATGGCACAAAATATTCAACTGGAATTATCATGAATATTGTATATTAATTAATACGTTATTGTCAATAATCAAGACAATCATTAAAAATGTTATGTAGAATAGTCAAGATTAATTGATTATGTCATAATAACTTGGAATATTAAGAACTAGAAATCCACCTTTTTTTGATAAGGTAGAACTACAAATCCACCTTATTTCATACAACTCAAACCTCCTACAGAAGGAGCTCTTCAGTATGTTGTTAACATCCAATACAGTAAGAGAAGGTATTGTTCATGTGAGAAGGTTCAGATAGCACACGTCAATGATAAAATAATAAAAGGTCACTTAAGATGGTTTGTTCATGTCTTGCACCTATCACAAGATGCACCGCCTGTAAATGTGAGACCATTGTGCGTACAAGTGTTAAAAAAGGACTAGGTAGACCTAAATCACCTCAAGGAAGTTGTCCTGAAAGACCTATAATCTCTTGGGATTCATGCACACTTGGCGAAAATTGAGCACTATGGGAAAAAAAATCTATATAGGTAATACCTATTAACTGAGAATATGTTTAGCCATGTTAGCACTTTTTTTTTATAACCGAGAAATCCGTCTTTAACCCGCCCTTTGGACCAATCATAGCCTTCAAAACTCGGTGGATAATGGGCCTGCCCCTCTACCCTTCTCCACTTAAATACCGGGCTTCACTTTGCGTGGTGTGGGGCTTGAACCAATCACAGCCATGTTAGCACTTTTACTTTACATTCTATAATTTTTTTTTGATAAAATACTTTACATTCTATAATTTTCTGGAAGTTAATTAGCCTTATCAAGATTATAGATGCCAGTAGAATATAATGACCTCTAGTTCTTTTTATTTTAGTTTTACTACTATTAATTTTATATTAAATATCATTGGCCTGAGATGAGTTTATATGGAGTAACATGATACTTGAGAATTCATATAGCCAACTCCTACTTGTTTGGGACTGAGGCATAGTTATTGTTGTTGTTGTAGTAGTATTAAATTCCAGAAAGTGGCTTTGACTATCAACAACCAGATACCTGCCTGTTTAAACAACATTTTCTTCCTTCGCAAGATAATCCTTCCGACGGCAACATTTCTCTTTGCAGTGATTGTTCCAGCAGCCACACACCTCCTGTGATTGTTCTAGCACCATGGAACTATTCTGGTATCTATTATTGCCACTCTTCCACCAACTTTTTTTTATAACTAACTACATTTGCTATACCATGCCTTTCCCAGTGTTCGTTTCAACCGGCACTGTGCCTCTTCTGATGCTCTCCCCGATGGTATCATCTCTCCAGCTCTGCGCGCCCAGTCAACATTCTGGACGTTCTCCACACTAATTCTCCAGTAACTTTGATAGTCACTTGTCAATAACTTCTTCAACTAGTCTTCAACAACCAATTCATGTTACATTGATGATGTCATAGAGATTTGTGTCACCGCACCTTTTCTGGTAATTGAAAGTAGATTTTTGTTTTCTGTGTGCACTTACCAAGTGATTATTCGGATAAAAGAATCCACCATTACCTTTCTTTAGGTGATTGTTCACTACTCCGGCAATATAATTCAGGCGATTGCCTGCTATTCCATTGATTGTTTAGTATTTCTTCTTTCTAAAATTACTTCACAACCTTGAGTTTGAGAAGGCATGTTTAAACATAAAAAATTATTATAATATTGTGTAAAATGCTTTGAACATTATATCATTATTAAAAGCTGGCAGAATTGCTAACAATATTGTGTAGAATAATTCTGACGGATTATATAGATGAAAGTCAAGAGAATCCTAAGAATATTGTGTAAAGTATTGTTCAATGATTATGTCAAAAAAAATAAAAAAATCCCAAACCATAATGAAACTTTTCTAGCTTTGTGTAGTTCACAACTCCTACACAAGAAGCTATCTCGAATGTTGTTAGTTAACCAAATTCAATAAGACTTCAGTATCATCTCTTTTCACATAATATTAATGTTTTCCGGTTTGTAGAAATAATTCACAGCTAAGAGAGCCTACAAGGTAACAGGAATTTCTGTAGCTGTTTCGATGTATCTTCTAGTAATTACCAGATTACTAATATAGAGAAGGCCATTTTTTGCAATTAGAGTAAACCACCTTCTATTCAATAACAATGAATGTCATCCTTATGAATGATTCATGTCATCCAATTAATGCTATGTAAGGGATCACTTGAAAGAAGCATCCTGAAACTACAGGCAAAAACATTTCATAATTATCAGGTCGATTTCATCAGTTGCCAAGCCTTGGGGAAACTGTTGTTTCTCATGAGAGGATACTGATGAACCTACTAATAAGCTTGCAGCTATATGCCAAACAAAAATTGAAGCATGAAACAAACAGTGTCCAGGCTAAAGTATTTCTCTACTAAGCACATTTTCTAGAGCAAATAACTAATGGAATCACCTATCATGTCTGCAATTTCAATTTGCAAATCTCACTCAGTTTAATATGTCAAACAGCTGAAACAATTACACTAACAGCTTTTATTTCCCTCCTCATAGTTTTCCCTCACAGTTTCACTTCGCCTTCTCAGTCACCAATAAACATTTTCTCAGAACTGTGATCCAAGAATTACCTCAACGTGCAATCGATCAACATAAGCATTTGATATCCAACCCCCAACGAGAAGAGCTGCACTTTCCCCTTCAACAACCTGATAAAACACCACAATTCAATAAACTTAACCCTAATTTCCATAATTAACACAAAAACAAAAAAGGGTGCTCATTTTTCAGGAAACTAAAACTCACAACAATAAAATCCTTCAAATTGTTTTCCTCAAAATGCTCCAACACATAAGACAACACCGGTCGATTTGCCACTGGAAGCAAAGCTTTTGGCACATCCTGCAAATTTCTTTTCCACATACATCATATTTTTTTCTTTGGAAAATCACTTATAAGAGTGTATTAGAAAATGGGTAACAGCTTAAAGCGAAGAAAAAAAACAACAAAGGAAGAAAAAGGGTACCTTTGAAACAAGAGGAACAAGGCTTTTTGAGAAGCCACCTGCTAAAACCACTACTTGAAAATCCATGGGTATGAAGTAACCTTCTTTAGCTGCGATAATGGCGATTTGGGTCCTCCACAAAAATGGGTTTTGTGGGTTTTTCGATTTGGGGAAGATGGAGGAATAGCAGAGTGGGTACAAGGAGAAATGGAGAATTGCTTTTTTCAGTTCTTGGGGTTTTAGGAGTTTTGGGTCAATCAAGGACTTGTTTGGCAAAAGAACTACTATACTTGTTTTTTTTTAAATATTTTTTTACTTTATTTTAAAATTAGTGTTCGTTTGAATAATATATATACATATTCAATGAATTTTACGATAAATATAAAGTTTTAAATCAAAGTTTTTAGGGTGCTTACTCATGGTCTATCTTGCCGTTAATGATATCATTCCGATCTAATTTCCAGGCCTACACCAATCATATATACCGCTTTCTCGTTCAAGAATTTCTTTTCGAACGATTCCTCAAGGCCGCAGCCTATACCCTATCTTCGCCCCTCAGTATTGATTTGTTACTATTTGTTATTTTTTTTAATTGAGTTAGGGGTAAGGTACGTCTGTACTCCATTCTCTCAGTCTCCACTATGTAGGAGTACTACAATAGTAATAATGTTGTTGGGTTGTTGTTATAGTATGATCATGAAATTTTTAAATACAACCTGAAGTTAAATTTCAAATTTGAAAATCATATTATCGGTATAATATGTTTTCCAACTCTATTTGTATAATTTTAAATAAAATGCTCGTTTATCTTTATGTAAAAGATATAATCAAATATAAATTTATTTTCAACTTTGTAAAGTCTAAACAAAATGAAACTATGAAAGTTAGGAATCTATAGCCAAACGTCAATTAGTAAACACTATGAAATTAGTTAGTAATGAACTAATGATGCATTATTATTGTAAACACTAAAAAGTCCATTTGTCACCATCACACTTATGAAATTAGTTAGTAATGATGCATTATTATTGTTATTATGCATTGTCTTGTAAATATCTTTTAATTTATCAAATCAAAATATTTTGGAAAAAGCACAACATGAAATGTGCAATTTTTCTAATAATTAATTACTTTGATTATCAAAAGAAAAATCATAAAGTAGCTTTAACATGTTTGTTACAAATTCTTTATAGTAATTGCAAAATAAAGCAAAAAAGGCACAATTCTACTTAATAAGCAAGTTACTCCCCAAAAATAATCATATTTATCAAAAAAGACTTGTAAACTCAATTAGTAAAACAAAATCACCTACCTTTTAAGCCACGTAAAAGATTTTTTTTGTTTGTGTTCTCATAAAATATATTTCATCAGTTTCAATTTACATAGTATAATTTAAATTTTGATAGCAAAATAAAATATTTTATTCTTCTTAATTTACATGATACCGTTTAAATTTTGTTAACGAAATAATTTAATTTTAATCATAAATTTATGTAATACAGTTAAATTTTAATAAGGAACTATAATTTTTCATTCTTCTCAATTTACGTGACACAGTTTAAATTTTGATCATGAATTTCATTAGTCAAATAGTAATAGTCGAATTTAGCACTCAACACAGACGCAGGCTGATCGGCGAATGACCTCCGGCAAATCGGCGGCACGGCTCCATTCTCCGGCGACACAGTCGTAAACCAACACCAACCCCTCCTTCAATCCTCTCTCAATCCTCCCACTCCGCCGCAACAAATCGTCTATACAACCATTTACTTGTACTAAAACCACCTTTTCTCCGATCCCCACGCAGCTGAATCTCACCGTACTGTCTAATCTGACTTGCGCCGGCAACGGCGGCGATTTTATCCTGCACCAATCGCCGAATCCGGTACTTTTACGTGACCCATTAAACTTCCAGAACGAAAGTTCCACTGCGTGACTGGAAAGTACATAGATTTCTCCGGCGGTCGCAC
>NW_006238943.1:2737071-2738075 GCF_000226075.1 Solanum tuberosum | reverse complement strand
TTTCCCCGGCGGTCGCACATGCTGCCACAACACAGCCGCCGCCGGGAACAGATCGGGTTTTTAACCAAACCCCATTAACAGTATCGTATAAATCCATTGAGCTAGCGTAAACATGAGCTGCATCAGATGCACGGCTACCACGCGCCACCAGCATTTCATTTCCCGACGCGCCTCCGAGCTTCAATCCTCCGATGACGTAAAAAACGCCGTCGACTGAAGCCCCAACGCAACCATACCTCTTCCTCGGAGCTTTAGCCACCACACTCCATGTATTACTCGTTGGGTCATACTCCTCCACCGCCGCAGACCTCGCACAACCTCCGGCGACGTAGATTTTCCCACCCACAACCGCCGCAGCAAATTTCTTCCTCGGGAAAACCGGTCCTTGTCTTGGAACTACTAAACCAGTCCAGGTATCACACCGGAGCATCGCCGTCCGTCCAATTACGTAGATTTTCCGTCCAATAACTGATAAACGAGAATGCGAGAACAAAGAATAAAAACACCCATGTTCGAAAACAGGGTCATTCGCCGGTGTAAAAGAACAAATCTTCCATGAACAATCATTGTTCAATCTGTAACTAGCTGTGCAAAGGGCTCCATCAGAAACCGAAACAGCGAAAAGGGTAAGCCGTAAAAGGTTATGCCGGTGTCGGAGAAGATGAAAAGTGGGGGAATCAAGAAGCAGAGACCAACGACAACAGACTAAAGGTAAAGAAGGAAGTGAAGAATGAGTAACCCTTGATAGACATTCAAGAAGAAGGTCATCTGGGAGTTCAGCAATGGTGGTTCCGGTGGGTAAAATGGTGGTGGTTCCGATGGGGGTAGGGTGGTGGGGTGGTGGGTGTTGGTTATTGGGGAAACAAGATTTCATCAGCCATGAAAAATGACGAGAATTACAGCTATCAGACATCAATGGAAAGATGAAAAAAATCAAAACTTTCTTCAGGTTTTTGAAGATTTGATGAGAGCTCAGTGAAAGGTATATGAGGGGTGTGGGGGTG
>NW_006238943.1:2670321-2736433 GCF_000226075.1 Solanum tuberosum | reverse complement strand
TGAGGGGTGTGGGGGTGGGGTGGGTGGGGGAGGGGGGGCTGAGCTTTACTTCCAATCACAGTAGGTCCCTTCACATGAATCTATGGTGAAAAAAGAAAAAATCCAATTGTTATTTTGGATATGGTTCATAGGTTTGTACAAATATTGATGGGGGGTTTTGGAATAACGATAAAGTTGTCTCGTAAGAGTTGTGGAAGTAATTACCATATTATGGTCGATTGTTAATACATTACATCTCTTCCTTTCTTACGTTCGGCATGAACATGAGATATTGTGTGCATCAAATTGTTATTTTGTTCTTTTTTTTTGTATAAATATTAAGGGTTGTTTGGTTAAGAACAAGTTATTTCATCATGTTGATTTATTTCATTACTATGACAACAATGATGGGTTAAATAATGAAAGGACTATCAAATACCTCCAATCAAACGTGAGATGAAATAATCCTACGTTTTATTTTGGGACTATTATACATTATTCTTCACACCAAATGATTCCATAGAGAATAAGGTACAACAAACTAATGCTTAATCCACATTTTTTTTCATAATATTATTTATTCTTTTTGGTTTTTGATTCGATGGCAATATCAATTTTGGGACTCGACTAATCTGAATACAAACTAGAAAATTCTGATTGGATGGTAAAACACTTCTTATCAAAGATGATGTTTATTCTTAAAATTGAAATTTGGCACTTCTTATTAAAAATAAAAGGATACTTACCGTTCGTAATAATATTCTAAAATTGATTAGGTTATTAAAAATAGAGAATTTTCTCATCTAAAAATTGAAATAAGAATGGTAATTTTACCCTTATAAATTGAATTTCACATCTATCGTTTAGTATAAGTTATACAAAAACTAATATATGAAGGATAAATTAGCCAAATTGCAAAGCCTTTTTCATTAATACTTAACAAATAAGTTAAAATGTGATTACTTTTTATAATATTCGTGGTGTATCGTGTATCGCACGGATATGTATACTAAGTAATCAATAACTACTAAACCATTCATTAAATCCTCATAAATGATTTTTCTTTTGCCGCAATATTAGGAATTAAAGGTGCTATAGATTCTCTCTTTTCTTGTAAAGTACTTTAGTACTTAGTTATCTACTTTATTGAAGTATTAACTAATATTACTAGGATTTTAATTTAATATTTTATTAACTTATATTAAAATTATTAAAAGATCATTTAAAATTTCGTCTAAGTATTACAAAAAGTCACTAATTTTTTGTTAAATGTCTTTTTATTATTCAAAAAAAGATTTAAAATATATTTAACTTATTAGATTTTTTATATAAAAATGCTCTCAATTTTCTATTAATAATATTTTGATTTAAAAAGTGAATGATGAATAATTTTATACGAAATTCAATAGATCAAGACAAATTTGAGTCTTTTCTGTTCGATTAAAGATGATCACTATATATTGCAAATTTTAATACAATGTGAATCTGATTTTTATCTAGTCAATAATTCAAGCTTGACTTATGGAAGTTGTTAATTTATATAATTACATAATTAAGTAGTTCGAATTATATTATAGATTATATTTAATTTTGTATTGTTCTTCTTGGATGCTTTGAAAAGAGTAATAATGTCTTGACTTATTTGTTTTTTCCAATGAGTTTAGCTAATTTTATTGACTTATTTGTTTGTTTGCATTCATTTTCACAATTTTTTGAATAAACTTAAAAATTATTATTTGTTTTTAGGTAACGACTTTAAATTATTATATTTTTAAAAATAAACTACGCAATAGCACATGTAGCATAAGTTCAATAGAATACAATCGTCTATTTCTTATCGAGCTTATGTAACATGTGTTACAACATGGTTTTAATATGAGACAATTTACCACACTTCATATGATATATAACATTATTTTGAGTTTATTTTCAAATTATTTAATTTTTACCATGATTAAAGAAAATTATTGTTAGCATGAAAAAATCTAGTTAACACAATGTATTTTGGCTATCTCATGTGAAGCTGAATTAGATTTTTTTGATATTCTCATAGAAAACACGTACATACTCCTTACTTCTAGGACATTGATCCAAAGCATTTGAGACATTTAAATTACCTTTATTCCAAAATGAGACTTTCAAAACTCATCGAATTAATCGAATCTCAAAATAAATATCGATCATCGACTCAGAAATCAAAAGGAAAAAAAAGTAAGAAGCACGTGAGAGTATAATAAGGTTTCATGAGAGTATAATAAGGTTTCACGTGATTGGTTTGGGATTTCATGCCATAGGCCATAGGGTATACTGTTTACACGTGACAGAACAGTCCACACCAATAAAACAAAAGTTATTTTATTTTATTTTTAAAAAAATACAACTAATAAACATTGTTTTTTCTCACTTTTATGAATATTTTGATATCATTTTTTCTTTTATAATATGATTTTATAAACACATAAAGTCAAAGGGTGTCGTCTGATCGTCTCTCTCAATTCTCATCATTCCATATCATAAAACAAAAAAACAAATTAAAATAGTGTTAGTACTTAATAAAATAAGAAAAATGACAACTAATTGTTGCTACGATTTTCTAGTTCATTAATTTCAATGTGACTTTTATATTATTGTATTTGTTTAATATATTTAAATTTTTGATATATTTTAGTTGAGTTGAGGACAAAAGTGAACCACGTGAAAGAATGAGTTGCACATACATCTAATAACTTCGAAAAAAATATTATATATATACCTGAATAAGGATCGCATATTTCATTAAGCACCTTGAAACACATGTGGTGCATTGATATAGTGTTCACCTCAGGCCTTCCTAGCAAGCAAGGTGATATAGTTTTATTTGTATTGTTCCTTCCCTTTTTTATGTAAATGAGTTTTTCGATATGTGTGTTGCATGTATATATCAAATTATATATATATGGAACTTAAAACCAATTAATAATCGCGTCAAAATGTTTCTTTCACATGTATGTCAAAGAAGAATAGTGGTAATTGGTACCTCAAATTTTGTTGAACCTCGAATTCACTTAATGACTGCAAATTATACTTGAGTTGTTTTTAAAAAAAAAAGAAAAATAGTAGAAAACTTTTTAAAAAATCATAGTTTAAAAATGTGTGAAAACCCCTCTATTTATAGACATCAAAGGGTTGTATGAACAAGTGTTTATTATACCTTATCAGAAAAGTCGCAACCTTTTGAAAAAGTCACAACTCATCAGAATAGTCACAATCCTTTAGAAAGGCTACAAACCTTCGAAAAGTCACAACCGTTTCAAATAGTTGAAGGTATTACAATATTTTAACATTTAAATTAGGGGCTTCGTGCTTTTAAGGAAGTATAGAAGATAGATAGATAGACAGATAGATAGACAGACAGACAGACATATAGATAGATATAAATAGATAGGTATATAGGATTTGAGGTAGCAGAAGGGAAAATGAAAAGGATCGACAAGATAGAGAATCAAATCCCTACCGACAAGTTGGAAGTTCACGTACCCAACCAATCGAGCTCAGTAATATGGGACTATAACCCAAGTGGGAGCAACAATATGGTGGAATATTGGGCTTCTCCACAAAGGTAAAGGCCTGGTGGGCTTATATCTGGCCTACCTTGTCCAAATACATAGTGTGCCTAGTGGCCCAATTGAAGGAATGGGCTGCTGGACTCCTAAAGAGTTTCTCGATGATACATTTCTGTCGATATTTTATAACGATAATGTATTTAGTATTGAATTATTTCTCGATTAGATGCTTCTGACTCATATCGCCATTTCTTGAAATTTTTCTTGCATTTCCCCAATTAAGACATTTCAATTTACTCTATTGTGACTTTGATTGATTTAAATATTTCATTGTTGCTTCCTAATGATGGAAAACAATGTTAACGAGATTTGTTTCGCCTACTGAATTGAGGTGTAAGTGTCATTATAATTTAGATAAATTAATCTATTGTTACATAACGATCATTCAAAATCTTGCACATGTAGAATGATAATTTTAATGAAAATTTGAATTCATAATACAATTATAAGAGAATAAAATAACTAAAAAGAAGATCATCATCCAAATAAAAATGTTATTTCATTAATTGCTTTAATTCTCTAACCCAAAATTGACGATGCAATACATCTTTTTTTGCTAACTAACATGTAGAAAATATTTTGAATTTCTTTTGTTGCTGGATTAGATTTTGAAGAAATAAAAAGTTTCATGTAACCTCGACCAATATAATTGGAGTAATTTTTTTGTTTTTCATTTTGAGTTATAAATTTGACTTTGATATACACTTCATTCAAGTTTAATAACATAGGTATATCCCCCAAAATGTATAGCACTGAATATGCATTTTATAACATATAGTTGTTGTATTTGGAGGGTATACTCAATGCATCTTTGGTTGGATATATACTAACCTTATAATAAATATTCAATTAAGTTAGTAAATATATATTGATTATACATCAAGGATACATAAGTATACACTTTATTATCAAATCAAAAACAAAAGATATCACATAAATTGAGATGTCTAGAAGCAAACACATTTTGAACGAAATGTCTGCTTTAGTCCGGAATACTTACGAAAAGTGTAATTACACATGCCCTTCAGTTTGTTATTACATATACTCACTTCTCAGATAAAAACCTCATGAATGTGCTTTATATTATTCTCATCATATTTTTTCACTTCTTTATAGTTTGTTTTATCTTCCTTTTTCTTTCTTTTTTTATGACAAGGGAAGTCTGTAGCCCGCTATCCTTTAGGTGTGCACAGGGTTAAACCTTCGCTTGCTTCTATGCAATAGTTCGCAAACCACATAAGAGAGGTAACTCGCATTAAGCAAGCCCGGTGCGACGAGCTCGACCCAGAAGACAAACCCCTTGCTTTCGCTGGCAATGGATTTCGAACTTAAGATCTCCAACATGAAAATCCCAAACCCAAACCACTGGGACACCCGTAGAGTATAGTTTGTTTTATCTTATTCGATAAAAGTTATCTCTAAAGACAACTTTATATCTTAACACAAGTTCAGCACGAACTAAATTATTAAGTATATCTTAATAAAACATATTTTATGAGTTATAAACTAAACTTATGCATATTCAATTATATAATCTGTAGAAATTTTATTTTGTAAAGCATAACTTTACGTATAATATAACAATATATATATATAAATTGGATGTAGTTTTTTTTGGGGGGGGATGGGGTGGGGTGGAGGTCACCATGAAATTCGAAAAGAGTAAAATAAAAATGACGTCATTAAATAGTTGACAAATTAGGAAATGCGACAGTCTTTTTGAGACAGATAAAAAACAAAAAGGTTCCACATAAATTGTGACAACGAGAATATCTAATTTTGCTTTCTTCTTAGTATAAGAAGTTAGAAGCAGACGTGTCTTAAGACACCATATCTACTTTAGCCAATGATACTTTCGTCCTTTCAAGTGCATCTATATACGCCCTTCGTCTTCTATTACATATAATCACTTCTAATATAAAAATACCATAAATACTTTACATTATTCTCATCATATTTCCTCACCAGTCACCTCTGTGTCTTCTATTTTATCTTATCTGATAATAGTTATCTTTTAAGACATAACTTTATAAATATTAAAACTAAATCTTTGCCTTCATCAACATAAGTTCAGGCAAAATTAATATATCTTAATAAACATAACTTACGAGTTATAAACTAGAAAAATGCCTCTCTAACTATATAATCCGTAGAAATTTTGTTTTGTAAAACACAACTTTAAGTTATATTATATAACAAAAATATATAACTTGGGTGTAAATTAATATTTTTTTTTATGAGGTGGGGGTCACTCTGAAAGTCGATAAGAGTAAAATGAAAATGATGTCATTAAATATTTGTCAAATTAGGAAATGCGACATCCTTTTTTGCGACACACCAAAAACGAAAAGGTGCTACATAAATTGAGACAAAGAAAATACCTAATTTTACATTCTTCTTAGTAAAAACGGCTAGAAATTGACGCGTCTTAAAACGACGTATCCGCTTTAGCCAGATGTACTTTCGTCCTTCCAAGTGCATCTACACGTGCCATTCAATCTGTTATTCCATATACCCACTTCTCAGATAAAAACGCCATGCATGCTTTCCATCATTCTCATAGTAAATTTTCACTTCTACATCATCTGTTTTATCTCGTCCGACAAAAATCATCTCTTAAAACATAACATTATACGTTTTAAAACTAAACTTACACCTTCATCAACATAAGTTCAACACAAACTAATTTACTTTAACTTGGTAAAACATAACTTATGAGTTATGAACTGAACTTACACCTCTTCCAATCGTATAATCCATATAAATTTTGCTTCGTAAAACATAACTTTCTTTCATATTTTATATATAAAAAATTGTGTAAATTTTTTTTTGGGTGGGGTGGGTGGGTGGTAGGGGGGTGGGTCACCATTATAACTCATTTCTTTTAACCCCATTCTTATAAGTTGCAATGATTCATAAAGTCTCAATTTGAGATTTTATATATAAGTTCTTAGAACTAAGAAAAAACAAAAAATCTCAGTTTTTCCATTTTTGTACAGAAAAATTCTCCCAAAAAAAGATTTGAAATTCATAGAAAAAATCTTACAAATCCATTGTTTCTTCATCTTCAATTCTGTGTTTAACCCTAAAAAATCTATGAATTTCCCCTTTTTATCGAACTATATAGTTTGTTGAATTCGCAATGTCAGAGTTACCAACAATCACTCATGTTTCCGATAGGATCGCCGTCGGCGAGTTAGCACCGCCGACGAGTTCTCGTTCTGTAACTGATACGGTTAACGGGTCGCACCGTTTCGTGATCTCTGGTTATTCATTGGCTAAAGGGATGGGTGTCGGAAAACACATCGCAAGTGATACTTTCACCGTCGGAGGTCATCAGTGGGCGATTTACTTTTATCCTGATGGAAAGAATCCGGAGGATAATTCGGCGTATGTGTCTGTGTTTATTGCGTTGGCTAGTGAAGGAACGGATGTTAGGGCTTTGTTTGAGTTGACTCTGATTGATCAGAGTGGTAAAGGGAAACATAAGGTTCATAGCCATTTCGATCGGTCTCTTGAGAGCGGACCGTATACCTTGAAGTATCGCGGCAGCATGTGGTAATTTAACCAGTTTTGTTGATCATTGTGTTTTCCTTGTATCCAATTTACTTCCATAGACATGACAAATGATGAATTAAACTATTTAGTTGTTTGTTTTCGAGAAAGTAAATTAGTTTGGGTTTGCATATGCATAATAGAATCTATTGAATGAATATTGTTTTGTTTGTTTTATATCTAAATCAAGTCATCAGAATTTGCTAGACCTTATTAACAGCCCAAAAGCTAGTTAGTTGGTATCAGGTAGAGATAAACCCCATGTAAAAATCATATCTTTTTCAAGTCAGTTATTGTTGTTTTTATTAATGGTCAGAAGCAGAGTATTTCATGAATCCAAATCTTAAAAAAGACGTAATAATATAATCCTCCTAATTGTCGTATTCTCGTTTCTGTTCCTCTTACTCACCAATTGGGGTTATTGTCTCCTTCACCATCCTTGATGTGACCCGTGTAACTCAAAGAATGAGAGTAGAAGATGCCATATGTTTGTTATATTATTTGCACTATAGCAAAAAGTGATAACCGTCGTTGCTCCATTAATAACGCCAGCTCATCATGATTCTTCTCAACTTTCTAATGATAGATTCCATCGTCATACAATATTTGACAAAATTAGAAATGTGAGTCAAGTTGTTGGGCGCAAGTAGCATATAGAGTATAGAGTGGGTAGAATAAGATTAGATTGTCTCAGATTATTTGGGCATGTCTTGATTCCTGTGTGGATTTTTATATGGACTGGTCCATAGGTGCTATGTTATGATGGATTGAATTAAAAAATGGACCAGTTTATAGGTGTGATATCATGATGAATGAAGGTGTTAAAAGAGACCGAATAGATCTTAATTACTAGAAAATTTGTATTTGAGGCTTAATTGTTGTTGGTATACTTAAACTATCTCTGATGTTTGTTACGAGTTCTTTTAGCATGGTTAGGGAGTTTTATATTAGGGTAAGGATAATTAGTGGGTATTATCCAACCCATAATCTAGGGGTCATCCAATCTTCCATATGATCTCAAATAAACTTCATAAAATACATATACATACTCAAATATTTTATATATGTGAAGCTCAAGTGGTAGTGGTAGAGTACCTCATTGTAGTGAGACAAATTTCTCACCTTTGGGAGAGTATTGGTAGAATTGAAAAACCTAGAACTAGCATTAGTGGACTGTATCAACCCAAAGTACCAATAATAACTTATCTGGGCAGTATCTCAGCTAAAGTTCAATTCCTTTTGTATTTTTGGTGTAAAAACAAAATTTTGAATAACATAAAGAAAATACTGGACTTTGGTGATCCCCCCTTAGTGCTACATGTATTTGGACGCGACAGATGTATGTATCCGAGCTGAAAAATACGGTAGGATTCATAATTATGCAAACTGAAGGGAGGGGAGACAATTAGGTACTAAACTAGTGGGATTTGTGTTGTTTACCCTACTTTTAATTGATTTTTCTTCCCAATAAAATGTTAAGTGGGATCCAATAAGAATAAAATGGAAACGATGCAATTAAATAGTTGCCAAATAAGCAAGTATGACATTCTCTTTGAGACGGATTAAAAAGAAAAGGGTGTCATATAAATTGATACAAAAAAATGTCTAATTTTGTACAAGTTTAGAGAACTTTTGTCTTATCCGACAAAATTGTCTCTCAAGGCATAACTTTATGGGTTTGAAACTGAACTTATGCCTTCATCAACAAAAGTAAAGCAGGATCTAAATTATATCACTTCAATAACTTCGTTGAGGAGAGATGAAGGTTCGGAAAGAGCTCGATAGGTTTGAGAAAGGGTGTAGCTCCCATAGAAGTGGTATTTGAGAATTGTAAACAGACGTGAGTTGGACCTGGATCTTATAAGACATAATTTGTGATTATTAACTGAACTTTTGTCTTTAACCATGTAATGTGTAGAAATTTTGCTTCGTAAAACATAAGTTATGTTATACTATTTCTTTTATGACAATAAGTTATGTTATACTATTATAGTTTAAAAATTATTAATTGGCTCTAATTTATTTTTTGGGGTGGGTGGGTCACCCTTCTAACTCATTTTTTAACAAGATTCTTATAAGTACCAATTCTCAATTGAGATTTATAAGTTCTTAGAACAAAAAAAAAAAAATTCTCAGCTCCTCCATTTTTGGACAGAAAAATTCTCCCCAAAAAGATTTGAAATTCAAAGAAAAATCTTACAAATCCATTGTTTCTTCATCTTTAATTTCTGTGTTTAACCCTAAAAAATCCACGAATTCCCCTTTTATCAAGCTCTAGAGTGTAGGGAGAATTCGCAATGTCAGACGTACCAACAATCACTCACGTTCCCGATGAGATCACCGTCGGCGAGTTAGTTCCGCCGACAAACTCCCGTTTTGTGACTGATACGGTCAATGGGTCACACCGTTTCATGATCCAGGGTTATTCGTTGATTAAAGGGATGGGTGTCGGAAAATCCATTTCCAGTGATTCTTTCACCGTCGGAGGTCATCAGTGGGCGATTTACTTCTATCCTGATGGAAAGAATCCCGAAGATTCGATGCATGTGTCTGCGTTCATTGCGTTGGCTAGTGAAGGACCGGATGTTAGGGCTTTGTTTGAGTTGACTCTTGTTGATCAGAGTGGTAAAGGAAACCATGAGGTTCATAGCCATTTCAATCGGCGTCTTGAGAACGGGCCATATACCTTGAAGTCTAGCGGCTGCATGTGGTAATTTAGCTAGTTTTGTTGAACATAGTGTTTGCTCGTATCCAATTTACTTCCATAGGCATGACAAATGAAGAATTAAACTAAATATAGTTGTTCCTTTTAGAGAAAGTAGATCAGTTTGGGTTTGCATATTATGCAATAGAATCCATTAAATGAATATTGCTTTGTTTATTTTTATATCTAAATCAAGTCATCAGAATTTGCTAGACCTTATTAACAGCCCAAAAGCTAGTTACTGACTTACTGAGTTGGTATTACCCCATGTAAAAATCATATCTTTTTCAAGTCAGTTATTGATGTTTTTCTTAATGGTCAGAAGCAGAGTATTTCACAAATCCAAATCATAAAATAAAAATACTTAATAACACAATCCTCCAAATTCATTATCAAAAAAAAAAAAAAACGCAATCCTCCAATTTGTCGTATTCTCATTTCTGTTCCTCTTACTCATCAAGTGGTGATTGTCTCCTTCACCATCCTTGATGTGACCCTTGTGACTCAAAAAAAGAGTGGAAGATGCCATTGGTTTGTTAGATTATTTTCACTATAGCAAAATGTGCTGTCTTTGCCCTATTCTTTGCCCAAATAACACCAGTTCACCATAATCCTTCTCAACCATCTAAAGATAGATTCCATTGTCATACACTATTGACAAAATTAGTAATGTGAGTCAAACTGTTGGCGCAAGTAGCATATGGAATGGATAGAATAAGATTAGGTTGTCTCAGTTGATTTGGGCATGTCCTGATTCCTGTGTGGATTTTTATATGGACCGGTCCATAAGTGCTATATTATGGATTGAATTAAAAAAGTGGACCGGTTTATAGGTATGTTATGATGATTGTAGGTGCTAAAAGAGGACAGAATAGATCTAAAATACTTGAGTTCTAGAAGATGTTGTCTAAAATACTTGAGTTCTAGAATATGTTATGATGATTGTAGGTGCTAAAAGAGGACAGAATAGATCTAAAATACTTGAGTTCTAGAAGATGTTGTCTAAAAACCCTAGACTTCGTCGGAATCAATGAAGACTTGACTAAGAACATATTTTAATGGTAGAAAGGATCCATGCAAACAAGTTATTTTGTATTTAAGGCTTTATTGTTGTTGGTATGCTTAAACTATCTCTGATGTTTGTTACGAGTTCTTTACTATGGTTAGGAAGTTTTATATTAGGGTAAGGATAATTAGTGGGTATTATTCATCACCTTCTCAAACTGCAGTGAGACAAATTTCTCACCTTCGGGAGAGTCTTGGTAGAATTGAAAAATCTAGACAAAAAACCAATGATTTTGATGTTAGAACTAGCATTAGTGGACTATATCTACTCATAATACCAATAATAACTTATCTGGGTTGTATCTCAGCTTAAGTTTAGTTGTTATGCCTTTGGTATATTTGTTGTAAAAAACAAAATTTTGAATAACTCAAAGAAAATACTAGACTTTGGTGATCCCTATAGCTAAATAGAGAAGTTTTTGTACCTGTAATGGGAAAAAGATTCTTTTTCTTTTTGACAGGAACTTGAAAAAAAGAAGAATAATCTTTTTTTTTGACAAAGGTAACAGAAAAAGAAGAATATCTTGTTTATTTTTCTATTATTTTTGCTATAATCTTTTATCCTGATTAGCCTGCTTGAGCAAACTTTTCTGATTATCCTGATTAGCCTGCTTGAGCAAACTTTTCTATTATTTTTGCTATAATCTTTTATGCTGCAACTCAAGACTTTTCCTGAAGTAGTTTATCTGTGTGCTAATAGGGGATACAAACGGTTTTTTAGACGAGCATTGCTTGAGACTTCAGATTATTTGAAGGATGACTGCTTGAAGATTAATTGCACTGTTGGAGTTGTGCGCTCTACAATAGAGTGTTCGAACTTGCATACAATTCAGGTCCCAGACCAGGACATGGGAGCACATTTTGGCATGCTTTTGGAAAATATGGAAGCTTCAGATGTTATTTTCAATGTGGCTGGTGAAATGTTTCATGCCCATAAGTTGGTATTGGCTGCTCGTTCTCCTGTATTCCACACTGAATTTTTGTGTGGACATGAAGGCGATGCGCAGGAAATTGTGGTCAATGATATGGAACCTGAGGTCTTCAAAGTGAGCATCTCCTTTTATCTTATTATGGCTATTTTCTCTTAGACACTCTTATCTCTTCTTGTTTTTTCAATGTATATCTGTTTTTAATATCATTATCATATTTCTCCATCTGTCTGGCTGTAATTGTTTCTTCATATTTACTTTTGCCATAAACTGATTAGAGTTCTTTCAAACTAGAAGTGGAATTCTAACTCACTACTCTTTGGATTTTTCTTGTACAAGGCTATGCTGCACTTCATATACAAAGATGCTCTTGTAGAAGAAGAGCTAGAAGCAACTAGAACTTCTACTACCCCCTGTATATCTGACACTCTGACAGCAAAATTGTTATCAGCAGCTGATCGGTATGATTTAACACGACTGAGGAGGTTGTGTGAGTCTCATCTTTGCAAAGATATCTCTATCAACTCTGTTGCACAAATTCTTGCTTTAGCAGACCGTTACCATGCCGCTGAGCTCAAATCAGTTTGCCTAAGTTTTTCTGCTGAAAATCTTTCTGGTACGAGATATTTGCATTTGCATCATGTTCCCTTCTTTGTGGATATCTCATGCTTTTAGATTTAAATTGTTTGTATCTTCACATGTTGGATTGGAACAAAAACTTAAATGCTATGTTTTGTTGTATCTTTGCAATGAGACATTGACCATGCGCAAGACTCCTCATCTTCTCGTTTTATAGTCCTATCATGTTTGTCATTTGATGCACCACTTCTTCAGTCAACATTCCTTCTCAGATGTCATTGCCACCCACCTCCCTACCTCTTTCTTTATCTCTTTATTGTAGTTTGCCTGTAGTGGACCTGTAGCAAGAGGTAGGGAGGTGGGTGGCAATGACATCTGAGAAGGAATGTTGACTGAAGCAGTGGTGCATCAAATGACAAACATAATAGTACTATATAACGAGAAGATGAGGAGTTTTGCGCATGGTCAATGTCTCATAGCAAAGATACAACAAAACATAGCATTAAGTTTGTTCCAATCCAACATGAATGAATGTATAATAAGGAGGAAATCACAAACCATTCCATTAACTAATAGGAAATTATTTAATTGCCAAACCACCGTAAACTTTCTGACAGAATTGTTGGGTACTTAGCGAGTATGTGCAATTAGTTTTAGCGCAATGTGATTGTTAATGACTCTCGTAAAGAACTAGATCTTATACAGTTTTGGAATACATATAGTGGCTGCTGAGGATTCTCTAAAAATAATTTGACCCTATTTAGCTGACTGCAATATAGTGAATGAGTGGTTTTGGTTGGTGTGTCATAGACTTCCATCTCTTATATAATGGATTTTAACCACTGAAATTACATGCTTATGGAAAATGAACTTGAAATGACAAGATAAAATATGTATGTATGGATGTGTTGTTCTCTTGTAGGCCTTCTCCCAAAAGAATTCTAGAAATTGGAAGTGCTGCAATATGTTTTCTACCGGCGAGATTTTAACTCTCTTGTTAGGTTGTGGTGCTCATACACAGCCAGTTTGTGGCATGATGCTAAGTATGTCTCAGGTAGTTTCTAATAAGAGTTAACAGAGAGCAAGAAATATAGATGTCAAGCAGCTTTGGTAGTTAGGATGCCGCTAATCGGCTAATGGTCGTACAATATAGTCAAAATCTCTTGTAAAGATAGAATCAGAAACTAAGAATTATCTATATAGATGTTGAAACATCTTTAGCCACTAAAAAAACCCTACACTCTTGAGAGTCAAAAGGTGTGGTACTTAGCAAGGCAGCCTTTTGGCTCAAGTGTGAAGGGATGTCAAATGTCTGTAGAAAAGACTGAAAGAGTTACAATCCTTGTTGACTGATTCAGAAAGGAAAAATGAATAGCTTATGGCCTGTGTAGTTGGGTTCAACATGTAAATCTAAGGGGGTGTGAAACTATTTTTCATGGAAACTGTTTTATTGGAAAATATTGGGTTCGGGGGTGGGTGGGATGGTCAAGGGGTGATGTGGATTGGTGATGTTGGGTGGATGGGGGAGGAGAAAATGAACTTGGAATGTCACTTATAGAACTTGTAGTTGGGTTCAACATATAAATCTAAGGGGGTGTGAAACTATTTTTCATGGAAACTGTTTTATTGGAAAATATTGGGTTCGGGGGTGGGTGGGATGGTCAAGGGGTGATGTGGATTGGTGATGTTGGGTGGATGGGGGAGGAGAAAATGAACTTGGAATGTCACTTATAGAACTTGTAGTTGGGTTCAACATATAAATCTAAGGGGGTGTGAAACTATTTTTCATGGAAACTGTTTTATTGGAAAATATTGGGTTCGGGGGTGGGTGGGATGGTCAAGGGGTGATGTGGATTGGTGATGTTGGGTGGATGGAGGAGGAGACAATAAACTTGGAATGTCACTTATAGAGCTTGTTTTCTCATCTTCATTCATTAGAGAAGTCATTTTCCTCATTTCTAAGGAGCTTGTTTTCCTTGGAGAAAGTGTTTTCTAAAATATTTTGACCAAGCGAACATGAGAAAATTGGAAACATAAAATGTTTTCCTCCATACCAAACACACTTTAAATGTGCTGTTTCTAGTGCTTTTTGTGGGAACTATAAAGGCCGCTTCTTTTGGAAGTAGATTTTGACTTTTGTTCTCGAACAAGTTTTCTGATAAACCATTGAAACTGATTATGAGAATCAGAAGTTTCTACAGAAGCTCTTCTCAAAAGTTTCTACAGGAGTCTGAAAATAATTTTTGAGTTCCTTAAACTCTTCGGAGTAAGCTATGCTACAGCATGAGAGATTGCTATTAATTTGAATGTTGTTATGAATGCCATACATTACCTTGCTTATGCTAACAGCTGATTACTGAGTTTAGTTGGATTCTGAATTCTTTTACTACATCCAAAAGTAACATATTTTGAATTTGCATCTGTTAAGTGAGGATTCATATAGCCGATCCCTACTTGTATGAGACTAAGGCGTAGTTATTATTGTTGTTGTTACCTGTTGTGTTCCCATTTAAAAATAAATAAATTGATCTGTTGTGTTCTGTAATTTTCTCACACTACAGATTCCCATTCATCTATTATTTCTTTGTATTTTGGCAGCTGTGATGCAATCAGATGGCTTTGAGTACCTTAAAGAAAATTGCCCAGCTCTTCAGTCAGAGCTTCTTAAAACTGTGGCAGGTTGTGAGGATGACAGTAGCAGTGGAGGTGGGAAGTCTAAAAGCGTTTGGGCACAACTTTCAGACGGTGGTGATACCAACGGGAGGAGGATCAGGCAAAGGACCTGATTTTAGATGTAGGAAATTGTTAAAATTTGTTGCATGTATATTTGGGGGGGATGTGCTGGAAATGTTGGGAAACTACAACAATAGTAATAGAAAGGTAAATGTTCATTAGGTTTCTGTGACATCTTTGATGAACGTCTCTTGTGTGTAATGTATAACCTAAAAGTTGCTAAATACACCAATGTGTACTTTCGTGACATTAGCGAGTTCCGGTGTGACCCCGTGCTATTATGACAAGTAGGCTTTTGCATGAATAATCAGTAGTTAGAGTTTCTAGTTGTGTTGTTAGAGTCTCCGTGTTTTGTTGATGTGAGACTTCTTATCTTAAGTTGAGGTGTAGACTCAGCGTCCTCGTTGAGCTGAGGTTTGTCTAGACTTAGCACTGAGTTTGCCTTGCCTTGCCTTCTCAGGATTTGTCTAAACTTAGTTGAACTATGACTCACATCGACAAGGCTGACATATGAGTGACTTTGATACCATTTGTATTGGCCCACCTGCCTTATCATAATTTGCTTGACCTCAGTTGAATTCTGGCCTTCATCGACAAGGCTGACACATGAGTGACTTTGGTACCATTTTGTATTGGTTCACCTTTCTAGTGATATTGTCTTGCTCTAGGTTTAGGCCCGCACGACCTTAAAACGCGTCACTAGTGTGTAAGACCTGTTTACTTATATACCCAACTTCTTTCATTTGTTTTTATCGATATGGAACTTTTTATTTTAAGCTAAGGTGTCACATTTTTATTGTTTGTTTTGGGAGGAGAGATAAATCTTATGCTTTTTTTGCCAGGAAAAATAGTTTCTTGTTCTACTTAGCCTGTTAGCCAACACACCCCGTTATTGAAAACTACCTTAATATCTGGAGAGACAAACATCTTTTTTCTTTTTAGTTTGCCACCCAAATCTTCGGTATCTGCCTGATTGATTCGAATTTGTGTCATGTAAGGTCCACTTCCATTTGAATTCGCCCCACGTGAAGTCCATGAAAGCCCTTCCTACCAAGATGTTATTGATTCTCAGAGCTTGAATCTGAGACCTCTATTTAAGAGTAGTAGGATCATATCTATTCCTCCACTACATGGGTCACTAGAGACGAATATATTCAATTTGTGCTTTTGCTGGCTATCATTTGAACTGAGTTCATGTAGCAGTGAAACATATTTGATCAATTCAGTACAACAAAACTGAATTTTATATCCAGAAAACCAGCTTCAGCAGTACTGAAGATGACTAACAGTTTTACAAGCTATAACTAATAAGACCAATGTTCTTACAACAGAAAAGGTTTACAGAGGACACAATGATACATTGTCTTGTATTGCTGTGTAAGCGGAGGAAGTTACATTTTTATCAAAATTATGTTTGGAAATCATGCTCTAGTTGAGGTAGAACAATCACGTCCATCAACGGATAATGTGGCTACTCAGTTAGCTACTTTCTTGCAGTCCCTGCTATAACCATAAAAAAGGAGCAGACCCCAAAAGCATATTTGATATGGTTCTTACTCCATTTTGTCGTGAGCCCAATCAGTTGAAGAAAAGTACATATCAGTCTCGGAAAACAAATCGTGGTTTGATGTATCATCATTCCCAGCAGTGGGAGTGAAGTTAGCCATCTCTTGATTAATATTGCATCCTTCAAAATCATAGAAAAATCAAATGACATAAGCATTTAAACACTTGTGAATGTGTAGATAATTAGGATAAGTCAATTCAGTAACCATTCTTACCCATCAAAGGCGCTATTGACTGGTGGTCCTCCAATGAACCTCCACTGCTAGGGGTGTATTCACTAAACACCGATGTAATAGTATGACCTGAAGGGGTGATTGCATCAGGGTTAGTTCCCCACTGAATCTCTTGGAGAACAGGACAAGAATCTGGACCTGCATCACGAGAAGTTTCTTGATGTGAATTATTCCTTGAAGCGTTGGGTGTTTGTGATCCATAAAGTATGGCATGCAATAGATCACTGCTTTGGGGTGACAGACTGTAAGAATCAGTATACTCATTTGGAGGAGATTGAATAAAAGTATTGGAGGACTCAATTGAAGGAACTGAGGAAGGTGAATCCCAACTCGTCATCGGAGTTTGGAATGAAGGGAGCTCCAGCTTACCCTTCAATTTGGGCTCTGAAGAAGAGGCATGGATGCCAGGAATGTCACCGGCGGATGATGGGTGATAATTAGATGTCAGATTACGAGTATACAACGAAGAAAACCCCAAGGATTGAGTAAACAAAGAACCATCATTTTGATATTGATGGTGAGCTTGAGAAAGGTCAACATTTTGATCAGAGAACCAGGCTTCTGATCCTCGTATACGCTTGGATGAATGAACTGTTGAGCGGACAGAATGAGTATTCCAGGAAGAATTAAGACCCTGATCACGTAAGCTAGTTGCAGGAGTATCAAGAAAGCTACTAAAACCAATATTAAGAAGCCCCGGAGGATACAACTGCTGACTAGGTTCAAAATTTCTGTTTTCCGCAGTTGGAATCTCAACATTGTTAATAGGTAAGAGATGAGGATCTGAATTTGCAGAGGATGATGTGGCCAGCTCCTTATTTTGTTTGTCCTCACTAAATTCCTGGAAAAAAACACCTAGAGGGAGCATATGTTTTTCTGCACGCCGTTGTCTCTTTAGTCTGGTGTTCCAGAAGTTCTTTATATCATTGTCTGTGCGGCCAGGGAACTGAGAGGATAGAAGGGCCATGAAAAAATAAATTAATAGCCATTATTCAACTTCGAAGAATGTGTCATATGGCTACCAACCACTCAAATTGAGAAAGTTTACACAAAATCAGTATTAGAAAATGAAAGCTATACAACTAAGTCTTTTGAAAGAAAGAGGAGAGTCCACATTTTTAGTCCACGAAAAGTAATATTCAAATATGATTTGCATACAAGTTTCGCCACACATAAGACCACCATCTTTTACTGCATAACATATTCTGCAAGAGTTCAATTAAAGCAACATCCAGATGAAGTAAAACGGGCATGAATATTATAAAAGATAGGAAAGGACAGAGAGAATCATCACTAGCAGATAGAGGTAGCACTCCGTAATTTCATTCTCTCTTTTTTGCCTGGAAATATAATACTGGCTATCTACCCCATTCATTTGAATCAGAACATGTCCCGGTCTTCGCCAAGGGATCACTAACAACCAACCAACCAATCAACAAATAGGTCTTGATCCAAACTACTCACAGCCCGCTATGTGAATCCTCTATATAAAAAAATATAAAAAAGATGAATCCTCCATATCTGGTTTATTCGGATCCCTCTCATTCCAACAATGATAAAAATTGTCTTTTAAGGCAAATTAAGAGTTAACAAAATCTAGTATAGTTCTCTAAATCTCATAGTTACTCCTACCCAAACCTAATGCAAGTGTAACAATAACTAAATGACTTTTTGATAACGCTGTATGAACCTTACCAACCACACCTAATATTACATATAAGTATGTTGAGGCTAAACTTTAGAGGCAGACCTACGTTCAGAGATAAAGGGACATAAGGGTGCGCTGACACTCACCAGTTTCTGCTATGTTTCGTACATAACTTTGAAGAAAGATATATAATTAAACTAAACTGGCACCCGCCACCACAACAGTCTAACGAAAGTACCAAAACAATTTTTTTTCAAAGCCGACCCTGACTTTTGACCAAGAAAATGACACTAAAGTCTATATACAAGAATCCATATACAGTAACCAAGTAGGGAGTTAGAGCAAGAATTAAATGGTAATAAGAGAAAATGACACATTTTTGTTTACCAAAACTATATATTGAACTGTAACTAATATCCCTGGGAATAGTTAAGATTTATATCACATAGCATTCTTAGCTTTTAATCATTTCATATAGTTTTGTCTGTAACAATAAGGTAGCTTCTGGAAAAGAAAATGAGACGTGATGCAAACCTCAGCAGCCATTCGTGCCCATTTGTTTCCTATCTTAGCGTGCATTTCAATTATGAGTTCCTCTTCCTCCTGAGTGAAAGCACCTTTCTTTAAATCTGGTTTTAGGTGATTTGCCCACCGCAAACGGCAACTTTTCCCACAGCGAGCAAGTCCTGTTCGCCTGTGGACAGAACTCCAATTCCCCTCCCCATACTTTGCAACGTAATCCATTAAAATCGCGTCTTCTGCTTTAATCCAAGGACCTTTTTTCAGTGGGCTACCTTCTCTTATATTTCTTCCAGCATTAGCTTCTTTAACAGATGTCGAATCTATGCCAACTTCTGAAGTCATCCTGTCAACACATTCAGTTGTCATACACATGTCTAAAATTGTTGAACACTTATAGTATGTAACGTCCAATGAAATGGGATATACAATTGATAATTACGACGTCAAGGTGTAATAAAAACACGTGCCAAATTGCATGACCTCATTCATGAGTATGACAAAGCTAGTCAAGTATCCAATCAGAAGTGGGTGACAATAAAGAAATGGTCAACTTTGAGAGGAAAGATTTAGAATATATTTTTGGAAAACGACAACAAGGAAAAGATAAATAACGATAACGACGAAAATGGATAACTTATTCTGAATTTAACAGACACGGATAAACCAAACTTTTGAAAACCTATAACCGCTCCTTATCTGACGTAACAACTAAGTAAGACAACAACACGTTCTTGGGGATAAAACACGGAGTGTAGAGGAAAATGATTATCTCAAATTTGCAAGGAAAACCTCATTGGTTGAGAGTCGAGACCCGTATACAACAACGGAAATGATATCTACTGACTACCATAAAGCAAGTTAACATACTTTTAAATTTCATAGCTGTTGAATAAGAAGATGCAAATATATCAACATCAAAATCAGCACCTGAAGAACTCACGTGATTTTTCTTTTAAAGAACACTCACTTTTTTTTGGAATAGTTTTCACTTTATTTCAAAATCAGAGTTTGGTTATAAAATTTCCAAATCCAACTTGCAGTTTGGATTCCAAATTTGGAGTAGTGCTCCAAACCTTCTTTCCAACTCCATCTTCATAAATTCCAAATAAAGTGTTCTTTCTTTCCTTTGCAAAAAAGTATAACCAAACACAATTCCAACTTCATAAATTCCAACAACAACAACAACATACCCAGTGTAATCCCACAAGTGGGGTATGGGTGGTAGAGTGTACAAGACCTTACCGCTACCTCGTAGAGATAGAGAGGTTGTTTCCAATAGACCTTCAGCTTAAATAAAGCATGCCAAATAATTTGGAAAGAGACAACGCATGATCAAATTACATGAGGCCAAAAATAATCTGGTGTAATCCCACAAGTGGGGCCTGGGGAGGGTAGAGTGTAAGCATACCTTACCCCTACCTCGTTGAGATAGAGAGATTGTTTCGATGGACCCTCAGCTTAGTTAAAACTTGCCAAACAGTTTGAAAAGGGGATACAACTTCATAAATTCCAAATAATGTAAAAAGTATTTGAAATCCATGGCCAAATGCCTACTTTAAGAAATGCTAAAAAATGCAAATTTAACATGAATTTACAAAGTTGAACCTCAAACCTCAGCTTCAAAATGGTTTGGTATTAAATCTAACACCAAAAAAGCACAATGTCTCCGCTTAATTCAAAGCTCAAGATAGAAAACCTCAGTTATACCAACAAAGGAACAACATAAATCTTAAAGAAAATGCTAAAAACACAACCTGAATTTACAAAGCAAAACCTCAAACCTCAGCTTCAAAATGGTCAGATATCAAATCTTACATCAAAAAAATACAATGCCTCAGCTTAATTCAAAGCTCAAGATGGAAAACCTCAGTTATATCAACAAAGGATCAGCATAGATCTTAATGAAAATGATAAAAACACAACATGAATTTACATAGTAGAACCTTAAAACTCAGCTTCAAAATGGTTTGGTATCAAATCGAACACCAAAGAAAAACACAATGCCTCAGCTCAACTCAAAGCTCAAGATGGAAAATCTCAGTTATACCAACAAGGAACAACATAAATCTTAAAGAAAATGCTATAAACACAAGCTGAATCTAAAATTTAGAGAAACTGAGCTTCCATTAAACTTTAATCTCAATCCCAGTCAAGCATTTTAGGTTTTTACCTGAATGACAACGGCTGAAGAAGCTGCCGACAATGTCTTGGACCAAACTACTGGTGATCAGTTCCTTCAAGAAACAACAAAATACAAACACACACAAACTAAATAGTTGAAAAAACCAAGAATTCAATCGAATTGAACCAAGAAAATGCTTAAAACCCCAAATTCACAAAGAAGTAAAGAACCCCACAGCTACAACTTCAACACCCACAAGAAAAACTCATACAAATCTGACCAAACTTCTCTAGAACCTTCACTTTTTTGAGGGGTTAAAAGCACAGACAAAAAGGGAAAGAACACAAAGCTACAATGTGGAACCAAGAAAATGCTCAACTAAAAAACAAATGGGCAAAAGAGAAAAGAAGAGTAATCTAAAGAACAAAATGTCTTGAGACTAATATGTGTCAGCTGATTTTTATTTTTTTGAAACTGGTAACATTATGACACAACATGAATTTACAAAGCAAAACCTCAAAACTCAGCTTCAAAATGGTTTGGTATCAAATGTAACACCCAAAAAGAAACATAATGCCTCAGCTTAACTCAAAGCTCAAGATGGAAAATCTCAGTTATGCCAACAAGGAACAACATAAATCTTAAAGAAAATGCTAAAAACACAACATGAATTTAGAGAAAAACCTCAAAACTCAGCTTAAAAATGGTTTGGTATCAAATCTAACACCGAAGAAAAAAACACAATGCCTCAGCTTAACTCAAAGCTCAAGAAGGAAAATCTCAGTTATACCAACAAGGAACAACATAAATCTAGAAGAAAATGCTAAAAACACAACATGAGTTACAAAGAAAACCCTCAAAACTCAGCTTCAAAATGGTTTGGTATCAAATCTCATATGAAGAAAATACAATGCCTCAGCTTAATTCAAAGCTCAAGATAGAAAACCTCAGTTATACCAACAAAGGAACATCATAAATCGCTAAAAATACAACATGATTTTTTTTTGAAACTGGTAACATGAAAACACAACATGAATATACAAAGCAAAACCTCAAAACTCAGCTTCAAAATGGTTTGATATCAAATCTAACACCAAAAAAACACAATGCCGAAGCTTAATTCAAATCTCAAGAGTGAAAACCTTAGGTATACCAACAAAGGAACAACATAACTCTTAAAGAAAATGCTAAGAAAACACAACATGCTTTTTTTTGTTTTGGAAACTGGTAACATTATAACACAACATGAATTTACAAAGCAAAACCTCAAAACTCAGCTTCAAAATGGTTTGATGTTTGATATGAAATCTAACACCAAAAAAAAAAACACAATGCCTAAGCATAATTCAAAGCTCAAGATGGAAAACCTCAGTTATACAACAACACAAGCTGAAAGCTAAACTTCAGAGAAACTGATCTTCCATAAAACTTCAATCACAACCCCAATTGAGCATTTTAGGTTTATACCTGAATAACAACAGCTTAACAAGCTGTCTTAGACCAAAACACAAACACCCACAAACTAAATAGTTGAAAAAACCAAGAATTCAATAGAATTGAACCCCCAAAAATGCTTAAAACCCCAAATTCACAAAAAAGAAAGAACCCCACAACTATAACTTGAACACCCACAATTCACAACTCAACTTATATAGGCAAAACTTGTCTAGAACCTTCCCCCTTTTGAGGTGTCAAAAACTCTTAAAACAAGGGAGAGAACACAATGTGAAATCAAGAAAATGGTGAACTAAAAACCAAATTAGCAAAAGAGCAATCTCTTGAGCTCATAGCTGAGTTGAACAAGTAATCAAACAATGAAAAGTAACAGTTACAACTATAAAGCTTACAACCTTTTTTTGTTTGTTTTTCTTTCATTCGGTGCCCATTGATCCCAATACCGCTTCCTACACCTCATTGATTCCAAACAATTTCGAAATCAACAGCAGAATTCACTGTTCTTTGGTGATTAAGCTTCTAATTTTGTATATTCTTGAGCATTTTTCATAGTTTGTGAGAAGTGAGTTTTTTACTTTCCATTGAATATTTGAAAGAAAAAAAAGATCTTTATATAGTTAGTTGAATTCATTTTTTTTTTTTTTTTAAGTCGAGATATATAAATTAAGTTTCTAGTTTAATCAGAACTAAGAGCTGCAGAGAGAGGTTCTAACCGTCTAGCTTAACATAATCAACTGTTACAAGTAGGTTAAGTTTTTAGTTCAATCAAAATTGAGAAATGAAGAGAGGTTCTAACCGGTCTAGCCTAACGTAATCAATAAATTAAGTTTTTAGTTCAATCAGAATTGAGAACTGCATATAGGTAATTCTAACCGGTCTAACCTAACGTAATCAATAAATTAAGTTTTTAGTTCAATCAGAATTGAGAACTGCATATAGGTAATTCTAACCGGTCTAACCTAACGTAATCAATAAATTAAGTTTTTAGTTCAATCAGAATTGAGAACTGCATATAGGTAATTCTAACCGGTCTAACCTAACGTAATCAATAAATTAAGTTTTTAGTTCAATCAGAATTGAGAACTGCATATAGGTAATTCTAACCGGTCTAACCTAACGTAATCAATAAATTAAGTTTTTAGTTCAATCAGAATTGAGAACTGCATATAGGTAATTCTAACCGGTCTAACCTAACGTAATCAATAAATTAAGTTTTTAGTTCAATCAGAATTGAGAACTGCATATAGGTAATTCTAACCGGTCTAACCTAACGTAATCAATAAATTAAGTTTTTAGTTCAATCAGAATTGAGAACTGCATATAGGTAATTCTAACCGGTCTAACCTAACGTAATCAATAAATTAAGTTTTTAGTTCAATCAGAATTGAGAACTGCAAAGAGGTTCTAACCGGTTTAGGTTAACGTAAACAACCGCATAAGCAAGGGAAAAATATATTGTGAAGACTCAACTCAAGATGATGGATTACTATTATTGTAGATAAATGTTTTTCCTTAACTGTGTTTAATGACATTTGATATGTCAACAAGGGGTTACTGAGAGATCTTGCATGGTTTATACATTAATTATATATGATGTACACATTTTTCAGTTGGTGTCAGATTATAAAAACTGAATGCTCGACAGTTCTGATGTCGCGGATGCTCTATAATTATTTGGAATTGAAATAGTGAGTCAATATAACTCTTGAACTGTATGCGTGGCTAACTTATGATTATATCTATTAGAAATATATAATGACGATTGTATATCATAGTCAATATCTAGGTACAAAAAAGGGGCATGAAATATGATCAACTATAATAGATACTCAATTTTTTTGTTAATAAGACTATCTTAGTAAATTAATTGTCTATAATAGGACTATCTTTATTAACTAAATTAAACACACTATTCTTTTGGCATATTTAGTAATCAATGGTTTGTAAGAACACTTGATTGATTAAGAGATAAGGGTCTGAAAAATATTCTAACTTTGGTCGGATTTGTTGTTGCGATACTAAATTTTCATGAGGACCTATTACCTCCCTAGACTATTTAATACTGTATGTTAAACATATATATTTGCCCACGTGGACATAAAAAATAATGCAAAATTATAAATAGTAATGTGTCCACATGGACACATATATACCTTTAAAATACACTACTAAATAATTCAGGTGGTAAAAAATACGGTATTAAATAATCTAGGGAGGTAATAGGTCCTTATGAAAGTTTATTATCGCAATAACAAATCCGACCAAAGTTGAATATTTTTCAGACCCTTATTAAACTAATTGTAGTAAATTGTGAGCTCCATAATAATGAGACTTTGATTTTAAAAAAAAGCAACCTTTTATGACATTAGAATAAAATTACATCTCAATAAAAATTAAATAATTTACGTCTGGAATAAAAGTAAATAAAATTTTAAAAATAAGAAATATGACTTTTTAAATATAAAATCAACTAGCAAATATTCAATTTAAAGTAAAAATAATTTGCACTATCATAGTCCAAATATAGTAAATACAATGATACAACAACAAAAATATACGTAGTTCTTAGCACTACCTCGTGAAAGTAGAGAGACTATTTTTGAAAGATTTTCGGCTCCAGTGCAACAACTTCAGATACAAAGAAGGAGACAGTGAAAAAATATACAGCAAGTAATAAAGTAACAATACAAAATCTACCAAAAAAGAGCCCAAAACAACCATACATTGAAATATCTTGTTTTTGGAATGTTGTAAAGGAGAAAATACATTTAGATAAATCATAGGATTTATGTGATTAGATTATGTAACTTAATTAAGCTATAATTACTTTAGGGCTAACCCATCGGTGGCCCCCTAAACTTGGCACCAACTTTCACTTAGGCACCTCAGGTGGGCGATGTTCATTTTAGACACCTCATGTAGGGTCTCGCTGTGTCATTTTGACACTTTTTATATTTTCAAAACCGCATTTTAAGTGCGTACATCCAGACGCCTCTTATGTGGAAAAATAAACGAATTGGTATGTGACACGTGGAAATTTTATTTTATTTTTTAAAATCTTAATTTTACTTTCTTTTTTTCTTTCTTCCAAGATCCCAAATCCCATACCCCCACCTCTTTTCTTCTTCTTCTTGCGCCTCCTTCCCCTTCATCTGTTCTTCTCCATCAAAAAGGCAAGAACATAGGTTAGTTTACAAAGTAAAATACGTTTTGGAGAAGGTAAGAATGTAAATCAATTTTTCCATTTGAAAGAAGTTGATTTCTTTTTTTGTTCCCTTCAAATCGATTTTGTTTTTGAATATGAATCAAGATGCAAATTCGATTTTCAAAGAAGATGGAAGAATCAAAGAGTTTAAAAAAGTTGTGTGGTGATGGAGGATGGTAGAAGGTGGGGAAGATGGAAGGGAGAAAGCAAGGAAGAAGAAGGAGAAGAAAATATTTACAAAAAATAATCAGAATATTTACAAAAAAGTCTCTGACGCGCTCAAAATTCGTGTAGCACACGTACTGTGCTTAGTCAGCAAAAAGTGTCAAAATGACACAGCGAGACCCTACATGAGGTGTCTAAAATGAACATTGCCCACTTGAGGTGCCTAAGTGAAAGTTGGTGCCAAATTTAGGGGGCCACCGATGGGTTAGCCCATTACTTTAAAAGGTATTTCATCAGGTGATTTGTTTAAATTAAAAAGGAAAGTGTAATAGAGTATATAAGTAAGAAGAATGCAATAAATTATATAGTCATGTGATTATATAATTAGGAAAGTGCAATTTAAGATGTTACATTAATTAGTGTTAAAAAGGGCGCGTAAAATTTGAATGGAAGAATATTATTTTATTAAAACTTCTTATATTTTATTTATAAATATTTTTTTTTATCGATTTTATTATAAAAATAAGGTCATATATAATAAAAAGGTCACCTAGTTCCGACTTGTTTTGAGGTATCATTTTTATCTTTGTTTGAACTTTTATTCATTTACTTTTACTATTTTTCATCTTTATTCATAATTGTGTTGATGAATTTGTTTGCATGTGTTTGAATCGGTTTTGGACGAAAGAAGTTAGAAATATTTCAGTGGGTGTTTGTTGTATCTGTTTAGGGAAAGATGATAAGGTTTCCGCCAGTGTTGAGAAAATGTGGGCCCCAATTTAGCAAATTTTGCTTTAAGACGGTGGATAAGAGAGATTTTGTTGGTTTCTTATAATGTGGCCCCTCCTATTCTTTGTTTTCGATTCTCTTTTCTTCATTTTTCTTCTTACTTTCTTGGCTCTCTTTTCTTCATTTTTCTTCCTTTTTTTAAAAAATAAAAATAAAAATACATCATTTGCTTTATATGGGATTAGTTGGTGGTTGTATTTTGTTATTAAATTTTGTGATTCCACATTATAAGAACAGGAGGAAGATAACATAGAAGCCAACTACTTTGTATATTATTTCACTCTATTGTTTGTCGGCTATCCAATGTAATATATATAGGAAAAATTACAGAAATCTCACATTTTAGTTTACTTATTACCATTATCTTACAAATCTCCAAAATTCCTCATTTTCGCGCATCAGATTAGTGAATCAACGCTTATTTTATTGTATCTCGCGCATCAGATTAATGTATCAGTGCTTATATTATTGTATCTCGCGCATCATATTAATGTATCAGAGCTATATAAGTGCTAATACATGCGCGAGATACAATAATATAAGCGTTGATACATTAATCTGATGCGATCAGATTAATGTATCAGAGCTATATAAGTGTTGATACATGCGCGAGATACAATAATATAAGAGCTGATACATTAATTTGATGCAAAAGATACAATAATATAAACGCTGATACACTAATCTGATGCGCGAAAATGGGGGATTTCTGTAATTATAAACTTTTAAGGGATAAATTGTAATTTTACCTTAAAAGTATGTGATTTCTGTAATTTGCCCTATATATATATAGAGTTGCAGTAGCACTAGAATACAAGTTATAATAGTTGAAACCTATCCGAACTCGAACTGTGATGGACACGTTCTAATACACATAATGTTATTAACGCTTCATAATATTTTATTATTTATTTTGTATATTATAGGAATGGTTAATGTAAACTAGTTATTTCACTATTGGTTGTATATAGATTACTTAGTCAGAAATTGTATATTTCAAAAAATGATGCACATCTGAAAAGAATAGGATTCTGACCTTTTGTATTTGATAGATATAACTTGTTAAAGTATATTGGAGTTCAATAGTTAATAGTGTGTGGTTCTTCTGATAAATATTATGAAGTAGAAAGTTGGTATTAAAACTTTGTTGCAGTTGATTTCTGATCAGTTTAATATCATTAATGTCTTTGTTGTGGATGAACGTGAAATGAGATTTACCGTTTCTAATATTGTTCACCACTTTCAATATCGTTTCTAATTAATTAATTGCTTAATCACCTTTCAAATATTATCATTTGCTCGTTAATTATACTAAAGAAAGGAAATTACAAGCGTAATAAGAAGAAGACTTGTTCATGAACCTCTAAATTTACTAATATGGATAGAGATATACCCTTTAGTGTTGTCCGGTTGAATACACAAGTTATATAAATGTAGTTCATTATTATCTGACGATCATACAAATATATGTGTTAGAGATAGTCATATAGGGCTAGTGTTATCAACAAGATGCTCATTAAGTAATATCAACCTGCAACTAGTACCTCACGGAAATCTATTGGTGTGGCTATCGAAAGAATTAGTTGGATTGTTAGTAGTCATAACCCTAGATCTTTTTCATATCACTGATAACATAAAAAATCGCTATTTCTTGGTTGAAGTTCATCACTTATTTTCTTTAAATTTTAGTACATCATAATTATATCTTTAGATTTTATCAATTGAATAAATAATTAGCATTAGTTGAATTTAGTAACTAGTTAATCACAAGTCATCCTGAATACAATAACCGACTCTAGATTCACTATATTACTTGTACGACGGAATGTACCAGATTTTTAGCACTTACAACCATCAAACCAGACACCAAAGCAGGGCTCGACAAAACGAAGGTATCATAGTACGGCGTCATTTTCTGAAATGGAACTTTCATGCTTGAGCAAGAAATAGCACGAAAGTCAATCTATTACGACCAACACAATTGTTCCTATTTCATTTTATTCTTCCAAGCCCTTTTTAGAAAGCACCTATACTTGTGCATCTAGGAGAAATAAATTTTTGACGTCATTATCGGGGACTTAAAATTTAACTGTTTAGACATCTCAAAATAGAAATTAATTGAATAATACATATTAATGTATTGGATGGGATCCACTTGAATATATTTGGTCCTGTTTTTTTGGGAGCGGGTTGTGTTCATCTCCCCAATATTTTATGGGGAATGCATGTAGTATATGTGGTGGTTAGGATGACCACATAAATAATTATGAGTTGCTTAGTGATAGTCTTATGAACATGACGACACAACTGAGCTCAACTAAGAGGTAGACCAATTTAGGTAGATATTCATAACTTGAAGGCTCTCTTATATAAAATAGTTGTGGTGTTTGATGACCAACCACCAATTGTTGTGGATATTGGCCAGCTAGCAACGATGAAAGAGAAATTCATTTCAACTATTTATAAAATAATATCGTGTTGACGAAGTGTACAAAGGTAAGAATATTAAAAATATTGACAATTTTAAAGTTGGGGCATATTAACCCTCATTCTGAACACTTTTTGATATTATATTTGATTGGCGACTTAGAGATCGAGCCTTCCAAGCCTATGTAGAGATATGTAAATCAGGAACATGAAGACCTCTACATTCTACAATTTGTTATAACAAAGAGTCAAAACAACATTCCTCACTTAATAGCCAGAAGCGAAAGATGTGGTATCTATTACTTAGTTCTTTTATATTTAATACCATTCAGCTTGAACGTAACAAAAAAATTAGAAAAGAAAATATGGTTGCACGAGTTTTTCTTTTGGGGAAAAGAAATTTAAGATTTTAGTTGATACTTGTTCACACAATTTTGGGAAAGAGGGGATTACGATTTCAAAGTTTTTCTTAGGGTTTCAGCTGGTATTTAGAGCTTCATGGTTTTTTGTTTTGAAGGAAAGGAATTTAGGGCATGAGTAGTATCTTTGACATAGTTTTGAAAAAAAGAAGTCGATTTCATTCACCAAGTGGCTAATGAAGTCGATTGAGCACTAGAAGATATCAAGTTCAATTTTCAATAGAGAAAAGGAAAAAAATATTTGGTGATTTCTTTCCATTTGTTTTAGCCTTGGTAGACAAGGTTATCTCATATATATTGCTAGTGGTAGATGACCTGTGGAATAAATCGAGTTGAGCATAAGCTGACCCGGACACCACGATTATAAAAAAAAAATTAACCAATACCTCCTCTATTCACTTTGGACTTTACATGCTTCTATAGAAATAATATTGATATAGCTATTTTAGCATAATATTCATATTAATTAATTCTCAATTTTAGGTCTTGAAAAATATTTTGAAAAAAAATCAATGTTAATGATAAACATACAACAACAACAATAACATCACTAAAGTAATCCAACACAATGAGGTCGGGAGGTTGAGGGTAAACATGACTTTTTCTATATATATACTAAAAATAACAAATAAATTGAAGAAATCTAATTTTTTTTAGTAAAAGTAAACCAAAAAAAATATTTTTAGTAAAATTGACAACTAATTCGAGCAGGAGATATATTGTACAAATATTTTAAATAGGGACAAAAGTTAAATAGTGGCACAAAATAAATCTCAGCTAGTACTCTCACCCAATCTCTCAAATTCACCAAAATTTATTTTTCCCCAAAATTCGAATCCCTAAAATTTTCAAAGCAATTTCGGAAGCCATTGTTCTTCTTCTTCTTTATTATAGGTATTCACTTCTTGTTTCTTTTGTTCGCCAATTTATATTAGCTTTGATCCTTATTTTTGTTGTTGTTTCTTTATAATATTGTTGTATTTTTGTTATTTAGATCTGTTTATACCCTTTTCCACAAAAAGAAAAAAAGAAGAGAACTTTTTGCTTTTTGGGTTTTTAGGAGGTAATTTTCTCTGTTGGGGGTTCTTGTTTCTGCATTATTTAGGGTGTTCTATTGTATTCTTGAATTTTAGGTTACCTTTTTTGTTGGGTACGAGGAGAGGTAGAGGTATGTTGAAGAACTATTCGGGAAAAGTGATTAGACAGAATATGACGCAACTACGACTTATCTTGGACAAGACCATAGATATGAGGGTATGGAGGTTAGGTTAGAAGGTTAGTAGGTAGTTGAGCTTTGACTCACTTTTCGACAAATTGAGGCTTTGTAGGAGATTGGAAGCTCCATGTTTGTCATAGTTTTACCCTTATACATGTACTTTCTTTTCTTGAGTTTTAGGTTACCTTTATTGTCTTGTTTAGTGGGTACGAGGAGAGGTAGAGGTAGAGGTAGAGGTAGGTTGAATAACTATTTTGGGAGAATTATTAGACATAATATGATGCAACTTCAGCTTATTAAGGACAAGACCATATATATGAGGGTATGGAGGTCGCAAATTAGGTTAGAAGGTTGGTAGGTTAGTAGGTAGTTGAGCTTTGACTCATTTTTTGACAAATTTAGGCTTTGTAGGAGCTTGAGAGCTCCGTGTTTGTCATAGTATTAGCCTTATACATGTATTTTCTTTTCCGTTACCGCATTATTTCGCTGTGATTGTTTCTTTTCTTTGATGCTCTGTACTTCTTTTATTAAATACATGTTTTCTTTTACTGTTGTATGCCATTACCTGTTAGTACTTTGATTTGTTGCATTTGAGACGAGAGTCTTTTGGAAACGGCCTCTCTACCTCTACGAGGTAGGGGTAAGGTTTGTGTACACTTTCCCCTCCCCAAACTCCACTTGTGGGATTACATTGGGTATGTTGTTGTTTCTTTGTGGTCTTTGTTTCTGGGGTGTGGTTAGTTTGCCTTTTTCTTCTTTTATTTTTTTCAAGGAATATTGGTTTGTACAACTTCTGCTGATTCTTGAAATTTCTTATAGGGTTCTGCTGTTGAATATTTAGGGTTAGGGGAACCAATTTTATGGAATTTGAATGCCAAAGAGGTACTAAGATTGGTTTGGAAGATTGTTCTATAGATTGTGTAGACTACCCCTGCAGAGAAAAAGTTGATACTAGTTTTATTGAACCTTCAAAGAACCCAAAGAGTTTCATATTTGACTCGGAGAAGCAAAACTCATTGTGGAGATTGGATGGGAAAGGTGGTAGTTTGAGTTTGAAATGCAAAGAGTTGCTCGCTGTTAATGAGGTCCTGCCTGATTGTCGGTCTATTACTGACCTCCCTCCGGCATTGATCTCAGAAATACTTAATTGCTTAGAACCAAAGGAGCTTGGTGTTGTTTCGTGTGTGAATGCGTCATTGTATCGTCTTGCTTCAGAGCACCATGTGTGGAAGGAGTTCTATTGTGAAAGGTGGGGGCAGCCAATATTGTTGGCACCTCTGGGCGCAGAGCATGCAGATGAGAAGTCGTGGAAGGAGCTTTTTGTGGAGAGGGAGTTCCGTAGTAAAACATTCATGGGACGCTATAGTATTGATACATTGTATGGTCATACTGAGGCTGTTAGAAGTGTTTCTGTTTTATCTTCAAAGAAACTTCTGTTTACTTCAGGGTATGATCAGATAGTGCGAATGTGGGACTTGGAAGAAGGTTTGTCTATTGCATCATCTCGCCCTCTTGGCTGC
This sequence comes from Solanum tuberosum, assembly GCF_000226075.1. Classification (NCBI taxonomy): domain Eukaryota; kingdom Viridiplantae; phylum Streptophyta; class Magnoliopsida; order Solanales; family Solanaceae; genus Solanum; species Solanum tuberosum. The sequence continues at coordinate 2,704,000 of NW_006238943.1, read as the reverse complement.
ACTATTCGTGCAGTTGCGGCTGATTCGAGGCTCTTAATAGCAGGGGGTACAGATGGATTCATACATGGTTGGAGAGCAGAGGATGGAAATCCACATCTCTTTGATCTTAGATCACCTCAGAACCAGAACATGGAATTCAGAGTTTGGGAACATGAAGGACCAATAACATGTCTTGCATTGGATTTGAATAAGATGTACAGTGGTTCTTGGGACATGAGTATTCGTGTTTGGGATCGATCTTCTTTGAAATGTCTGAAAGTTCTAATGCACAATGACTGGGTTTGGAGCCTTGCTCCCCATGATACAACAGTAGCGAGCGCTGCAGGCTCAGATCTTTATGTCTGGGACACTAATATTGGGTCAGAACTTGCTACCGTCAACAATGTTCATGCTGGAAATGCTTTTTCCTTGGCGCGAAGTCACACAGGGAAGCTCCTATTCACTGGAGGGGAAGATGGAGCTATACGCATGTTCGAGATCAGTAGAAATGATAAGTTTCATCTCAGGCGTGTGGCGACATGGATTCCTCACTCGGGTGCTGTTTATTCTCTTGCATTTGAGTTCCCTTGGCTTGTTTCAGCTTCCAGTGATGGAAAACTCTCACTTATTGATGTGAGAAAGCTGTTGAGGATGAATCGGAGTTATGTGATGGAGAAGCCTTTGAAGGTTGACTATAGGGCTAAAAATGTAGAGCCACCTCAAAGAATGTTACATGGATTTGGGAGCAATCTGTTTGCTGTGGATGTTGGTCTTGATCGTATTGTATGTGCTGGAGAAGAAGGCATTGTTAGGATCTGGAACTTCTCAGAAGCTTTGGAGGTTGAGCAGAGAGTTCGAGCATTAAGAGGATTAAGGTTAGAGAACAGAATGAGGAGGCGTAAACTTCAGTCTGAAATGACTGGTAAAGGCAGCCGTGCTGATCAGTGCTCAGTTGCTGCTAAGAAGAATCAATTGAATGGTGATAGGAACAGCTGGCGCAACAAGCGTAGGGTGACTGGGAAGCTGAAGGCCTAGAAATTATTGCAGTTTGTCAATATCTCCTAAATATGCTTTGCTCATTGCTAATCATATGCAAAAGGCATATCTTAATATTTAAGTAGCTTCTGTAGTTTTACGCCTGTTTCTCATTTACATTGGTATTCAAATTGAAGGAACAACCTGTTCCCTTTGACAACCTTTTCCTTATTTGGTTGATTTCCTGGTGTCTTATGTCACTGACAAGGGCTTACCGATTTTAATTCTTGATACTTTCAGAATGCAAAAATGTTTCTTTTCTGATATGATCAACCTCTATTCCTGTTTTTCGTTGATGCTGGCAATCAAAAGGTCAGATTATTTTCTGCTTTGTTTTTTTTTTATGGAACTGGTAAGTAGTGATATTAATAATGTCAACTGCCAAGCACTAAGACGGTGCTTGTAACATACAGGGATATTATCTGCTTTGTTGCTCAACTTGATATGACCCGGTCGCCTTGCTATGCTTGTTCTTGCTTTAACATAGAGTGATTCCTTTAAAAGCTAGTTTTTATGTGATGGAGAACCATGACAGACGGCTTACTCTTGTAATACCTGCACAGAGTGGCACATTTATTTCTTGCACCATGTTTATAACAAATTCATTTACCCTGTAAAATAGCCTTGAGTGTCTTAGACCAGTTCCGTCCACATTGCTTTTGGTGTTACTGACAGCTTTTTAGCACCTTACTTTGACATCGGTATAATCAAAGTCTTCATCCGTTGAAATGTTATTATCTCTGACTTATTTGCCATTGGCAAAATCTCGGTGATGCTGCCTTGGAGTATTCGATTAAAAGGGTTGTAGGTCACATCTTAACTGTGTCCTATGCCCGACTGCTGGTAAGAAACTGGATAAGTTTCGTGCTATAATGATCATTCTTACAGATCTGGTCACCACAACATGGAAACTTCAAAATTGGTAGCTGGTGAATGGCGAGCTAGTGATCTTGCAGATTCTGCAGAACTTGATCTTTTGTATCGACCAATTTCTTGTGTTCGGTTTTGTCTGTTCTTTTGTTTCCATGGCAGGCTTAATGGCACAAAGACTAACTTCACTTTGAAAACCAAGTTGTTTAGAACACCTTTTATATATATAGAACGGTCATTGTGTATTTCATCATGTATGTGAAAGATATTAGCTGCTTTTGGTGTATTATTATTGACAGATTTATAACTACGCGTCATTCCCAAACAAACAAGGTAGGGTTCTTTTGGTACAATATGAATCCTCACTTACCATGTTTCTTCGTTTAAGCTCAATGTAGTGGCGGAAGGAGAAACGAGAGGGAGTCTTGAAATAGTTTGTTTTTGTCAGTCTCCTATAACTATGCAAGTATTGTGATTTGTTTAAGATTGTAAGTTTTAAGGTACGTTTAGTATGTATCAAGAATTTGGTACCTGAAAAGGGAAATAGAAATACAAAATGTATGTTCTTTACTATGGGTTAGACAGGTGGTTCACATAAATTTTGCTTCCAAAACCACATTAAAATACCTTCCAAAAATAATAAGATAACAACAATTACAATAAGATGCAAACAATGTGATTGCTCCGGTTGCAATGCAAAAATATCTCACGTTCAAGTAGGGTATGGAGAATGGTTGCACCTCAAGAAAGGGTATGATAATATGCAACTTATCTTGACACAAGCGTATACGACCTAAAGATAACGATGGAGTCAGAATTTTCACTAGGAATTCAACAATAAATATACATGAATAAGCTAAAAAAATTCAACATCTACTACATATATCAAAAAAAAAAAAAAACTTTGACCTTATATATACGATATAGTTTCCAAGTATGGATCTCTTTAGTCTCCTAGCTCTCCCCGAGTTATAGCTCATATCAAAATAATTTTATCGTTACTGCAATGATCCCCTCGTTGTTTCATATATGAACGCCAATCAATTTTAGAAGTAATACTTGAAAATTGTACCTAACAAATAAATAAAAAGTTGAGACAAACAAAACATTCACAATTTAAAAAAGATATATAAGTTGAAATTTAAAAAGAGGAAAAACTCACCCGATTCGACATTGCATGAATATACTCAATTATACGAAGAAACATTCACAATTTAAAAAAGATATATAAGTTGAAACTAAAAAAAAGGAAAAACTCACCCGATTCGATATTGCATGAATATACTCAATTATACGAAGAGAATACTAGATTTTATCCCTATCTTACAAGGACGTAGAAAAATAAAAAGATTCTCCAGTGAAGTAACACACATAAAGAACAGTTTAGTAGCCATAAACGAGTGTCAATTTTCTTTTACCACAAATACTTAAAGGTGGGATTTTTCCAAGAAACAGGGAGGAAGAAACGAACCAAGAAATTCATTTTTCTTATTTGGGGTTCAGAATGTGGTTTTTAGGAAGCAAAAGTTGGGTTCTTGGATCAATTTTCTATGTGAGCTTGTTGTTAAAGATGAATTTGTGTATGGGAAATGATGAATTGTTTGTGTCTACAAATGGTACTTCTGGGTGGCCATCATCAGTGACTTCTATGTACATTTTGGGTGATTCTTCTGTTGATTGTGGGGATAATACTCCTTTTTACCCTATTTTGCACCAAAATCTATCTTTGAACCCTTGTAATGGCTCTGATCAAACTCTTCTTCCTCAGCTTCTTGGTACTTACTCTCTCTCTCTCTCTGTCTCACTGTTGTTGCCTTTCTTTACCTATTTGGTGTATGTATTGTTATTTCTCTGTGATTCTTTTTGGGATTTGTGCAGCTATGGCCTCAAGAAATGATTGAACTTCCAGTGTTTTCTTTTCTGGTTCTTCATTGTGTGTCTCTGTGTGTGTGTGGGGTGGCAAGGGGGAGCAAGGGGGTTCATTTGACGAAAAATTACATGTATATTCAAGGTTAAAATCACTTTCTTTTATGTTGAATCCCATTGGCTTCTTCGGGTGTTTATGAAAATTCTGGCTCCATTACTGTCGCGGGGATGGGGGAGGTTAGCTTAACTGTTATTTCTTGAAATGGGTATGTGTAAATTTGGTGTTTTTGTTATGCCTATGGAAGCAGCAGAAATGCTGGAAAATCTTTATTCTGTTTGAAGGCATTTTCCTTTGGTTTGTGAATGCTATGTAATGCTCTCTCTGTTATTTGCTATGTCCTTGTTACTTCTGTATTATCGTTTTTATACTGCTTTGATGTGCATTACTCGAGTCGAGGTTCTTTTGGAAGGTCTTCATACATAATGTCCTCCCTAGACGGCTAGAACCCGCACCTATGGGATTACACTAGGTATGTTGTTGTTTTTAGGTGTTTGGACATGATTTGGTTGATATTTGAAAAGGGTATTTGGAAGTTGAAGTTGTGTGTTTTGACGTTTCGTGAGTAAAAACTTAAAAAGAACTTGAAAACTCCTAAAAACATGTGTTTCCAACTTCAAATTATGTATTTCAAGTTTGAAGTTGAAATAATGAGTCAGTTTGATAAACAAACAGTTATTTGAAACAATCTCCAAATATTTACTTCAAATTTTGGAACCAAAATCTGTTGCCAAATGAGTTTTGCCATAGGTCAATTTGATAAACAAAGGGTTATATGTCTTTTTCTATATGAGGCTTAGGTTGAAATTGGTGACTTCTCTCCTGGTTTGAGAAGAATAGCATTTCCAAGATTTGTGCTTCTCTATGACTTGGAACTTTTGTGATGTGTTATAATAAAGTCACATAGAAACCGTGGATGTTTGGTTAAAATGAACTTGATATGTTGAGTTATCTTAGTATCATACTTAGTCCGGCTTAAAACCGTGGATGTTTGATGAAAATGAACTTGGTTGCTGCAGCTAAGAAGATGGGCTTGCAATATGTCAAACCATTCTACAGCCAGAATGGATCGATGGAGGATCTGCTAAACGGAGTGAATTTTGGTGCTGCACAAGCGACCATCATGTACCCCAAAAGTGGAAGCTACCAGTCCCTCAACCAACAACTACGCCAAGCATTTGAGACCATACAGTTATTGCAACTTCAGCTAGGCCAAGATACTGCAAAAAGTCTAATTGAATCCTCCCTTTTCTACCTGTCATTTGGGAAAGATGATTTGATCAATTACCTAGTTGATGATGAATCTGCAACAAGTCCCGGATACAATGGCCTACATTTCACCCATATTTTGGTTGACCAGATGATAAATGTCATTCAGAATCTTTATGATGCAAATGCTAGGAAGATTGTATGCATGGGCATACTGCCTTTGGGATGTTCACCGAGTGTAATGAGCATAAGGTACAATTCAAGCATTGGCTATAAATTGGGCTGTGAGAACGATGTCAACTTGCTAGTTTTGGAATACAATACAAGGCTAGAGCAGAGGATTGTTGACCTTAACATCAAAATGCGAGGTGCTCAAGTCATATTCTGTGATACCTATCGAGCAATGATGGAATTCATTTTTCATCCTCAAGCCTATGGTATGATCAATGCTTCATACACTTTGCCCAAATTAATAGCCTTTCTCATAATTTGCTTAGCCATTGAAGTAAGTACAACATACACTGCTTTCTGCATAATCTTTTGATGGTTGCTACATCTCTATTTGCATCACATTGTAGATAATCTTCATTTACTTGATCATACCAATCTAAACCCCCTTGCAGTCAGGATTATTTGAAAAGGCCTCAAATTTGACAGCGCGTCGTTTCTATAATGATGGATATGTTATTTGAAGTGTTAGACTATTCTCTCATTGCATATTGGCTTATATCTTTAACTTTGCCAACAACATACGCATTGTGATCCTACAGGTGGGGTTTGGGGTGCCGACATCTTTAGATAGTTCATTTATTTGCCGCCTTCACTTAAAAGAAGCAAATTTTGTTTTAAGGATTTCACATTATGTTATTCCACATACGATTTGGAATTTCATCACACATCGATATTCCACATACAATTTGTTTGTTCCACTATGCCTTGTTAACTTCATTAATAATTTCACATCTCTAATCTTTGTGCATTTTTGTAATCCTTTTTCCTTATGTTTTTGTTTTTTCTCTCGATATAATCCTTGCATCAAGGTGTCTGATCCTAAAACGGATAAAGAAAGAACACATCTTAGTTCTGATTTTGCTTGTTCAAAATTTGGATCTTTTTATCGCATTTTCAGTTTTCTTGTTCTGATTTGTCAAAATACAAATCTCACCCTTCTGTGAAAATCTTTGCAGGGTTTGAGGATGCAAAGAATGCTTGCTGTGGAACAGGCGAATATGGCGGGACAAAAGGCTGTCTTTCACCTGATATGGCGTGCCCCCGAGCTTCAAGTCATGTATGGTGGGATTTATACAATCCTACTGAAGCTGTGAATATCTTGCTAGCTAATTCAGCATGGTCAGGCGATCCGTTGCCTTCCATTTGTCGTCCGATCACTTTTAAGGCATTGGAATCCACTTCATACTAACTAAAATCACAAGTTCAGTGCCTAGTTAGCACTGTTTTTCTCATTCTTGAGAGTAGTTTCCAGTGTGTATTGTGTAGCTTTTGTACTCAGCAATATGTTGAATGATGAGAAACAAACTTAGGTTGGGAAAATGTATATAATAAAATGTTCAGTTTGATCTAACTTTGACTCTCCATGCATTAGAAATAACGTTTACTGATCACTCTTCGGTAATGCCTTCGAAAAATAGTCACTTTTTACCAACAAGGGTTGTGGTGGAGTGGTAAGTACTCCATCCTTAACCAGAGACTTGGGTTCAAGTCCCCTGGTTACAAAGTCGTCTTTGTTAGGGAGCGTTTTACCCCCCCAATGTGGGACTTCCCGGCGTGAATTTGAATTTAGTCGGGCTCCCATGTGCGTACCGGACACCGGGTGGGAATAGGGGTGCGCATCGGTCGGTTCGATTTGGTTTTATGTGTTATTGGTTCGGTTTATCGGTTTTTGGTTTGTAAATACGTCAAACCAATAACCAAACCAATAACATATTTCTTATCGGTTTTTGCTTAATCGGTTTATGGTACTTAACGGTTCGGTTTTCGGTTTAACCAATAAGAAAATACTCATATATATTAATATACACGATAAGAAAATTTTCATATAAACCATATGATTTTTCCAGCATTTGGCATGAAAGTAATAATCATAAAAGTAACAATCATTTTTCTTGCAAGTTTAGACACTAAAGTCTAGACACATTCAAAAGAAAAAGTGTGAAAGTAACAACTGTTTTTCAGCAAGTCTAGGCAATTGGCACATTCAAGTTAGAAGTGTGCTTGCAATTACAGAATGAAACAAGATAAATTGAGATTAAAGTAATAGGGTTTGTAAAATGTTATATAATTAGGGTTTATTGGTCTAGGAATAAAATAGTAAATTTAGTAGAGGCAAAGAGGTAATAGGGTTTTAAGTAATACCAAGATTAAAGTAATAGGGTTTGTAAAATATTCTATAATTAGGGTTTATTGGTCTAGGAATAAAATAGTAAATTTAGTAGAGGCAAAGAGGTAATAGGGTTTTAAGTAATACCAAGATTAAAGTAATAGGGTTTGTAAAATATTATATAATTAGGGTTTACTGATCTAGGGATAAAATAGTAAATTTAGTATAGTCATATTGGGTTATCGGTTTAACCATTAACAAAAATCATAAAACCGGAAACCGAACCGATAATCTAATAAAAAATTTTGCAAAACCGTTTAAACACCGTTAGCTCAATAACCCAATATCAATAAATCAATAGTGTTTTTTCGGTTCGATTTATTGGTTAAATCGGTTTTTGCATACCCCTAGGTGGGAAACCAAAACAAAAAACAGTATGTTTTGGAGTTTCAAATTCAACATGAGTTCCACAATGACGGTATCTTGAAATTTTACTTGTAAAATTTGAAACTCTATCCGTGACTATGTTTTGGAAAGTGGCTATTTGTGAAATTTACCCATCATGTATATAAAGGGTGGTTAGGTAAACTTGTAAGCGGATTTGATCAAATTATAACGTACAAGTACTTTTTGACTTATCTAAGCGTTTGATAAAATACCAAAACGCGCTTATACGCCAAAAAAACCTAGAGTTATACCTAGAGTTATATATTAGTTAGCACGCTTACACGCCAAAATAAAAATAGAGTTATATATTAGTTAGCTTATAAGAAGTACCATCTTTTATTTAATCCAAAAAATTTACTATTTTATCCCTAATATTTTTATAATCCCCAAAATGTCCTTCCCAAAACAAACTCATTAACTCCTACTTATTAACTAACTGAAGGTTCAATATACTCGATCAGATATTATAATAATCAAAATCAGAACTTACTAATAATTGGTGGATTAAAAAAGATATATCTCCAAAAAGAAAAAGAAAAAGAAAAACAATACTAATTTGGACATATTTGACTATTTTTTCATAATTTCCTATTTTTTTCAACCAACACAATTAAATGCTTCCACATTCTTAGTTCAAAAATAACTCCTTTTCATATAAACAAGAAAAAGCATTCATGTGACCATATTTTCTCTACATAAAAGAAGAAAAACAGAATTAACTCATTTTTTTTCATTCGATGTTCGATACTCGTATTGAAATCTGACTAATTCTATCATGTAGGGCTCATTCGAGGTTAACGATCCATATCAAGGAATTTTCATAACTAGAACTTGAAATTAAAACCTTTGGTTAAAAAAAAGAACAGTCAAATTCATTGTACCATATCCGTTCGTGATAAAAGAATAACTCATTGTTTTCTCAACTTCCCAACATTTTCATCCAACAAAATTAAATGCTTCCACATTCTCTAGTCTTTCTTTTTATATACTTTTTTCTTTAATTAAAGATTTCAAAGGGATTGCTTATATTTCTTTATTATAAAAGCATATTTTATATTATACACACACTTCCAGCTTGCAATAACTTGTGGGATTAAAACCTTGTGGACCATTCACATATTATTTCACATGGTGCCAATAAATTAAAGGAGTGTTTCTTCTTCAACCAAATACCTATATACAATTGACAGATAATGGTTTTTGATAAAGTGATAATTAAGTATTTCTTCATCTTTAATTAAATATTTCAGGTTTAAGTCTCAAAATATGGAGTCATCATTATCAGAGAGCGTTATAAATTTTTCTGTGTAAAATTAAATTTAGTCAAAATTTAATACGAGTATTGAACATCAGGTAAAAAATAATTTGTAAATTAGCTATGTTTTTTTCCTCAATAATTTGTATTGTCAATTAATGATCGATGTTGAGTTGCTAATACTCCCTCCGTCCACAATTGTTTGTCAGGGTAAGGTCATGCACACCCCTCAAGAAAAATTTAATACAAAGTGTAATTTGACTAATATAATCTTACTATATCAAGAATACCAAAAGTGTACATAACTTTTCAATTGAACTACACTATCATTAAGGGCAAAATTGGAAAAAAGTAATTAATTGTTTCTTGATTGTTTAAATTGACAATTTAATACTTGGTACATCTATTTTTAGTATACCTGCCAAATAATTGTGGACGGAGGGAGTAATAATTAACTACTAGTACTAGAGTTTTTAAATCACGAGCTATCTTAAAATACACTTAATTATATGGACTATAAATATTGTGGTGCATAGGCAAATTATACAGCTAATGAACATGCTGATGAATTAATTGGTTTTCTTTTATCCAATTGTAGTTTTACACCGACATGAGATTAATTTAAATGAAACGATATGATTAGTGAAGATATTTTATAAATTTATTTAGGACGAGATAGAGTTATTATTGTATATTATATATCAAATCAAATGAAAATAGAAACCCGACATATGTTCACCCTTGTGACACTGTTAGTACCAGAAGAAGTGAATAAAAGTGAAAGCGACTCGATCGACAAAAAAGCAGAATAGCCTCTTTAGAACTTAGCGTCCTTCAAACATGAATTCACATAGAACATCACGTTACCATACGAACATGATCTATAGGAGAAATATGAGGTCCAGATTGAAAAGCAAGCTCTTCTATTCTGGTTCAATATGGTTTTTCTAGGCTATATAAAGAAGATCATTCTTATGGCATAAATTGAAACGCGTACTTTATACGTATACACATGATATTGCACGTGGAAACGGTAACTATGACGTTTTAAAAAAAACCGCAACAACTCATTTTTTTGCGTTTAACGAAAATTCACAATTGAACAAAATGATTATATTGCTCGTGGCAAGTGTAATTGTAGCGTTTTTAAAAATTGCCATAATTCTGGTAGAGGGGTGGGCACAATTTATTGACCAAGAAATCCAGCTTTTCTTTTGAAACTTTATTTCTCTAACGTGCATGTCATGCCACTTACGTAATTTCCCATATGAATGGCACATTATATTCTTCTTTTTATGGTTGGGTGAGTTAGGTGGTGGGGTTATGTAATATACAATTTTTCTTTTTTTTTATTTATCAAATTCGATGCCTCTGAATAATTAGAGTGGCGGGATCTCATATGATAGTTGAATCAAATATATATGTTTGAAGGTAATCAGGTAAACATATTTCACCGAAAAATATAGTTCAATGTATATAAATTAGATATCATTTGAATATTTTTTTTAAAAATCTTAATCGTTACGTCACTTATTTCATTCATCCCATCACATCTCACGGTGATATAACTACAACATTAGAGGGAATAGAAGTCACTCTTTATACCATAAAAGAACACTTCATTGATTGATCATTTTAAGTGGACCAAAAAAGCACATAATTTGTGAAACTTTGATTTTTCAGATAGAGACAAATTTTTGTGCTTGTTATATGTTTGACTTGAGAATATACTTTTCCTTTTTCTAAAAGCAATATCCAATAGAATTTAAGACTAAAATCAAAATTCATCAATAATCGAGGGATCAAAAGTGCAATTACCTTAAATAAAGGACCTAAAAAGAAAAAAAAAACACGATAAGAATTTAATACATAGTTTGGTAGTAGGTATTGGAAAATTTAATTTTTTTGGGCTACCTAAAAAGTTAGCTATATCACATTTCCCACTGAATAATAATAATAGTATAGTTATTACTATATACTTATTACATCTTTATATTTATGTCATTTCTACACACTAAATTTTTATCACACAAAAATCAATATGGCCTCAACCACCACATCTCTCCTCCTCCTCCTCTCTCTATTTTCGACGATTGTGCCTCCGTTCACGGAGGCACAAACAATGCCACCGATGGCGACTGCAGAGTCACCATCGATGTCGATATCGCCAGCTGCATCAGGGCCGGCGACATCGGGTGGGATGGATTGTATGACAGTGTTATTGAACATGTCAAGTTGTTTGACATATGTTGAACAAGATAGTAAATTGACTAAGCCAGATAAAGAATGTTGTCCTTCATTTGCTGGATTATTGGAAAGTAACCCTATTTGTTTGTGTCAATTACTTGGTAATCCTGATAAAATTGGTATCCAAATTGATGTCAATAAGGCATTAAAACTTCCTAATATTTGCAAATTGGAAACTCCACCAGTTAGTGCTTGTGCAGGTATTGTACCTCTTTTGCTTTTATCTCTCATGCTATTTATTCAATACGCGCTTTAGACCTGATTATGTTTGTTCGAACTCAATAGTCACACTCAATGTCTACTGGAAGAAAATATTTACGATGCGTATAGACCATGTTTTGAGTTTGTTATTCGAGTTAGCTCATATTTGCGTATAAACATCTTTCATACACTATTACATATTTTTATACGAGGTTTATATTGCTAGATAAAAAAAATATGCATCTAATATTTACATTAGTTCGATGAATATACGAACAAAACCCTAATTGTGACATTACTTCGTTCTCACTTTACGCTCGGAGTACGCCCTTCTTATTGAAATTAAAATATTTTTACATCATAATCTGAAACGTGGGGAAGAGTAAATATTTTTTTTAAATTTTTTTAGGTACTTCCTAGGGATAAATATTCTCACACACTCTTTTAACACTAAATCACAAGTTAGTTTATAAGTAAATATTTTTGCTTTAATTAATTTATAATCATAACAAAATTAGTATGACATGATATAAATATTGGACTCAAATAAATTTTCACCACCTACCCCCTCTTCAATTAATGCTAAAAACTTGTCGAATTCTTAACAAAGACATTAAATTTTGAGAGGTGAGACGGATAATAATTAATATTAATATGAGTTGAGATAAAATGGTTCGAAATTTCTTTATCAATAATAAGAGATTTCAGGTTTAATATGTAGAAATGAGAAAAAACTGCTAGGACCACCATTCTCATAAATGAAATCTGTAATGCACAAACAAAATGTAATCGAACCCTAAATACGAATATCAAATGCTAAATACAAAACTAAGAAATTATTGTTCCTCATTAAAGGCAGTCTATCACTAAACATGGGCAGTCTCATTGAATATTCAATTTATACTCTTATCTTATTTCTGATGTTGAAAAATATCATTATTAAATTTAATTAACTTAGTTAGTATAATAGTATAATATTTTCCTACTACTCAAAATATTTATCGTATTTTTTATTTACACACTCTTTAAAAAAACATTAATTAGGAGAAGTATTTTATTATTTTACTCGTATTTATGTCTTAAAATATAATCTCTCTCATAGATATAATTTATTTATTTTTGTTTTGTTTTACAGCAATGGGTATCCCAATTGCTGCTCCAACAAGTGCTGAAGTTCCTGCTGGTTCACCTGGTAAAATTATTTATTTCTACTTAATTATTTTTATTTTATTTTATATTTTTATATTCACAAAAAATTATTGCAACAACAAAAGAAAAATAATTTTATACACTTATTATACATTTATTACATAGTAAAAAGTACACCAACGATGATTATAATTTATAAAAACTTTAATTTTAGCCGTTTGGTTAGAAATATTAAGATCTCAATTAAATTCATGTGTGGGCACTACGGATATTAATATGAACCTTTTTCGTTTTTCTTATACGCGCGATCTCTCGTTTTTCAAAATATTGTTCGATTCTTTAAATAATAATAGTGTCACGTAAAGAAGGACACAAAAAATATTATATATTTGTTACAATTAATTATATTTTTCTAATTAACCTTTATTTCTTTGTTTTAGGTATAGCAAATGGTGAAGTTTCAGCTCTTTCACCTGGTAAATATATTTGTACTTAATTAATTTTATATTTGTATTTATCCTCTATAAAGTATTAATTGCAATAATTAAAAGTAAAAAAAAATTCTTATGCTGGTGATATATATAACTAAAAAAAATTTAAATCGTGTCTTTGTATTTCTAACACTGGTGATATATAGGTAAATCTTTTTTTTAATCTCTTGACATATTTATCACGTATTGTTCAATTATTCAAAGAGTAATAATATAAATAAAATAGAAAAAGGAGATATTTGGAGCAACAATAAAGTTAGTTCTATATGATTTATAGATTACGTGTTCACGTCATGAAAACAATTAATAATATTTGTATTAAAATAGATTATCTACGTACATCAACCCCTTCGAATACAGCCCTTTCACTAGATTGTGCGTGAATATAAGATATTTTGTGCAGAGGACAGTTTTTTATCACATCAAATAGCATACATGAAGTATTATATATTTGTTAATTTATTTTTCTTCCCATTTTATGTATATAGGAGGTTTTGCTTCAAGTCCTACTACATCAGAGGACAAAAATAATGCAGCTTTAATTATGACATTTTTCAAGATGCAAATGGTTCTAAGCTTGGGAGTTATATTTTTCACAACTATCTATTGAGTCGATATTCGTCTATGAGAGACACACTCATATGATACGCCTTTTGAGGCTTCCCTTCTGATTTAACCACAAATTCTTGGAATTAATTCTTGGTAGAAACACCAATAAATTAAATTATCGTAATAGAATTAAATTAATTTATGTTTTGTAATTCTCATTATCTTTGATTTTCCACTTTCAAATCATTGTTAGATTTGAGAAATTCGATAGATATTGAATTTTTCTAGTGACATGGATGATTAATTTGAATATTTTAATTCTGTAATGTAATGTTTTATTATGATTTTTCTCTACATGTAATTGTTACTATTATTTGTTGAGAACTTGAGATTTGCCTCTTGTTTGCTTCGAGTTATGTAGAATTGCAGTAAGTTATTTACATTTTTTGAGTGTACGGAATTCTTACACCATCAAATTATTTTTATTTACTATAGTAAATATTTTATTTTATTTTTGAAATTTAAAAAATTATATTATAATTCAAATATATAGTCAAAAGAAATCTAGATCGATACACCAAACTATTTGTAGCGCATAACCATGGGTGGACCCAAATTAATCGGGTCCCAATAAGATATTATTCATCGAGTGAAAAATTAGAAAGAAAAAGAAGAAGAAAGGGATAAGTATATTAAAATTTATATACATTGCATTATTTCTAAGAATTATAAGTTGTTTGTTATAGAGAAAATACATAAAATCACCCTCGAATTTGAAAAATAAAACTTACTTTGGCACTTGAACTTTATATAATTCTTTACCCCTAATCTCATTTCATGTGATATTTTAAAATTTTGAATTAAACTACTTAAAAGTTTATCTTCTATCAATAAGATATTTGATAATAAGAATCAATGTATTATATTGCAACAAATAAAACACTAGTTCATCATCTATCAATAAGATTTTTTTTTTAAATACCCCATCTGTCCCTAATTTGGAATTGGAGTTTATCCCTAAACAAGGATGGCACCAGTTATTATTCCCTCTTTCACAGTTCCTCATAACAATCTCAGGAGTAATTTCCAATAGCGGCGCTGATGGAAGAGCATCACTCACTATTATCTCCTCCGAGTGAAGGATCCACCAGATTAATTGTAGGACGTGATATGACAGGCAAATGCCTGGTTTCAAATTGTATTTCTGAAACTGAAGGATCATCCCACATGGTTGGTATGGGATAAATTCATCGGTAGTTGTTGTTTTCTGTTTCTGTTGCCGGATAGAAATCAAATTCATCAACAGGTGTTGATTTCTCCAACTTATTTACTTAGCTGTTTGGATAGAAATCAAATTCATCAGCAGGTGTTGACAGAGATGATACTTAGTTAGTAGAGATCATACCTTAGTTTTCTGCAATTGTTTTCCCAGTAATACATTTTGCTAAATTTTTCCATGTCAATTTAGGTCTTGGATACATACATCTACTGAAAACAACAAACAACAAACATCATAACAAACCAACAAAATTTGATAAAATAGTCGCTTACGTGAATTATACCATGTCTTCCCTACGCTGTTGATCGTTCTCCTGTTCTTCAGTAATCTCTGCGTTAAGCTGTTGTTCTTCAGTAATCTCTGCGTTAAGCTGTTGATTGGCCGGTTCCTCAATCCTATCCTGATTGATAATTTGTCTTTCCCCTTCTTCTGGCTCATAGTCCCAAACCGGTTTTCCCTGCTGCTGCTGCTCCGCCTCCAGCTCCGAATCACAAACAGGAGGACCGGGATCGATAATGTCCTTTGATCCAAACACCACAGTTTCATCAGTTGTTTTTGTCTGTGTGCATGACTGGGTAGAAATTAAATGCAGCACCAGTTGTGGTTAATTTCTCCAACTCAAGAGCATCTGTTATGCTGTTTGGATTTGAAATCCAACTTGACAACGATTTTGGCAATGATCCTGATGAATCTGTTGAGTCCTCCACCGGCAGTGAATCCTCTGTCGGAAGTTCGCCCATCATTTCAGACATTTTAGTTTTGAATAAGTCGGAGACGGTAGCATGTAGTTCCATTTCTACAAACTGATTGAATTTTGAATTTTTTGAGCGTACAATGAATTTTGAATGTATGAGTTTACTTATATAGTTGCTAAGTAAACTGGTGGGGTGGGGTTGTAAGAAATTGGTGGGCAACATGAGTTTTACGATGATTTTTTTTCATTATGTTTTATTATTACCTTAAACACATCTTAAATGTATGAGTTTACTTATATATGTTTTATTATTCCTATATATCTTTAGCGTACTTGCTTTTGTTACATTGTGATGGAACAAAGGTTGGATATAAGTAATTATTCTTTCATAAAACTTCTGTTAAATTATACCCCTCTGTTTCAAAAAAAAAAAATGACTCATTTCCTTTTATGGTAACACTTTAACTTTAATCGTCCACATGACATGTTTAAGGCAACAAGATTAAAGGACATTTTGATACATTTGACATAATTTTAATTTAGAGCCACAAGATTGAAAAGTTTTTTTTTCTTTTCTTAAACTCCGTTCCTAGTCAAACTAAATCATTCTTTTTAAAACGAATTGAGTACTAACTTTACCACGAAGACATAAATAAGGTAAAAATATGTGGTATTCCCTTTGTTTTAAAATTTTTGTCTGATTTTAACTTGATACGAAGTTTGAGAAAATTAGTAAAATTTTATGATATTAAATTATATATACATAAAATATATTACAATGATTTATAATTTTGTAATATTAAATATCTCAAAAAGGAATGGAACATTTTTTTTTAAATGAAGTAAAAAGAAAACTAACAAAAATAAATTAAGGAGGCAGGATTAGTAATTAAGGTTTAGTTATCTGAATGACGTGTCATGTATTCCTGAATTGTTTGTTTTTCCTCAATTACAATTTTGGTCCTTGTACTCTCCAATTCTTCATATTTTCTTGTTATGGATTTGGGTCTGATGACTTGAATGAGTCCATCATGAATTATGCAGAAAGTAACACTTGAAAGTAAAGAATAAAAGATGTTTACGAGGAAACTATAGGATTACATAAGCTAGAATTCTCCTCGTATCAAAATAATTAGACATTAAATTAAATACATTTTTAATTTAATTTATATGAAACCGGTTGTACTTATAATATTAATAAAAATCATAACCCGCCATGGATGAATATTAGCTGATGATGAGCATTTTGTTGACCTTGATGTTTAGTATAGAGTATTATAATTCCATCAAATTACAATTAGTACTTTTTTCTATATTTCTTCTACGTAATCGATCAACACGATGATTTCTTTTAATTATTTCATATTTCGTTGATTGTTTGGTCTTCGAATCTAAATTTAATTAGATGAGAATATGCACATAATGCCTATTAGCATATGATCTAATTTGTATATTATTTTCTCATACATATATGACAGTGATATTAATATTGACAAAATAAAAAGTTGATTAAAACTTTATTTTGGCCTAAATATGTAATGTAGTTACTCTAATATGTGCAAATTGGAATGGATTAGCATGTTGAAGGCCCATCAAATTGGGCTGGGCTTTGAATTCAATGGTTGACAAAAACCAGCCCATTATAATAGCTAGAGGAACATACTGATTTGAAAAAATAATAATTTAAGAGAAAATTATCTAAATATACAACTTATTTTACCATATTTTCTAAAATTTCCTATCACTCGAAAAAATTAAAAAATCCTACTCTCTCCTATTCTCTATACATCACTTTACGTGATGTATTAGTCGGATATGTATCGGGACGTTGAATATTGTACTCGAAACCAAAACGCGATATATCGGAACGCTTTGGAATGCATCCGGATTCCACCAAATTTAAGAGATTTTAGTAATATAAAAAAGAGCAAGGATAAAATATAATTAGCTCTTAACACTATGGGATTTGTATAAAATTTCCATAATTTAACTAATAATTCATTTTGAAAACACTTATTTGTGCCAAAACTCAAAACTTTTGTTAAGAAAAAAGTAATCAACCTAAATAATCTCTCACCAACCATTTAATAAATATATAATATTTTGTATAATTCATATTATAATGAGTATTTTACCATCAATAATCAATATATACAAGCCAAGAAAAGTAAATATGAACAGCTTGTTTGGATGATTTTTATCTATTGTATTGTACTGTACTGTTTTATTAGTTTAAATATCATGCTTGTTATCTAAATTACGTAATGTGTCTTATTTTAAGTAACAATCGATTTAGTTTGATAACATATTATTTTTTTCTCATTTTATCATTACTTATTATTTAATAATTCTATTTTATCTTTTACTCTACTATTTTATGGTTACTCTATCCGTACTCTACTTTTCTTGTAAGTTTATTCTCCATATCAATTATGTGTGATATGATATAACAATTTAAAACGATACAATAAGTTCTAAAATTATATTCAACAAATAAATATTGTACGATGCAATACATTATTTCAAATCATAAGTAATAAATATCGAGACAAAGTGTAACTAATTCCACTACCAATGAAAGATAAGTAGGTAAGCACGCGGATTGTACCGATCAGATTCAATTGAGTGACGATTACTCTATCTCTTAAGAAAGAACCTATCATTTGTACAATTTGGTCGATTTGATACTTAGTTAATTCATTTATCTTTATGTTTCCATTGATACCTAATCGATAACGAACCTGAATGGATTTTTAGGGCCAATTCCATCAATTTTGGTTGAGGCAATTCTTACTTGTTCATCGCCAACTAATCAAACGTGCGGAAAAATAATTGGACTGATGTGTCACATACGAAACATTAAGAACCAAAGTGTACACACAGAAGACTTTCCTCTTAAACCCAAAATGGCCAAAATCCTCCATTAATGGAGACATTTCAAGATTCTTTGAGAGAGAAATCGAAGAAGAGTGGCAGAAGAAAGTTGAAGAATCCAAAAGTTAAAGCAAAAAGATGAAGAATTTACCGGTGTTTTTGATGGGTTGTGGAGGAGTTGGCCGTCAATTGCTTCAACATATTGTTTCTTGTCGATCTCTTCATGCCAAACAGGTAATGAAAAGTGTTGTCTTTTTATCAATTTGAGAAAATCATCGTCAATTTTGATAGTTATTAGTGTTTATTTCTGTTGGGTTTTTGTGGGTAATACTAAAAACTTACAGGGGGTGCATTTGCGAGTTGTGGGTGTGTGTGATAGCAAATCTTTGGTGGTTGTTGCTGATGTTCTCATTGCAGAATTGGATGATTCATTTCTTCTTGAAGTTTGTCGTGTCAAATCCAATGGCTCTTCATTGCAGACTCTTGCAAATTCTGGTAGCACTTCACCTTTTTTTTTTTTTTGTTGTTTAAGTCATTTGGTGTGGTTAGTTTACCTGTTGTATTGCAATATTTAGCAATCACCCTTAAACAAGCTGATAAGTTATTTGGTGTGCTTATTTGTAGAATGACAAAAAGGTGAAATCTTTTTTTGTTCTAACATGTAGGTGTATGCCAAGTGTTTTCCGGTCCAGAAGTTATAGGGAAAGTAATTGATATTGGACTTCTTGGCAAATCAACAGGTTTGAGTCATGTACAAGATATTTATTTTGGGATTGTTGAGGTTGTTAGGCTTGTTATGGAAAGCGTATACCTGCTTATATTATCGTCTATTCTTAACTGGTGGAGGACTAATCTACTTGAGAAGTTTGATTAGTAACAATGAGTAGCTGTTAACTTTGTGCCGTATGGGTTAAATGCTATGTACATTAGCTCCTACTGTTAAATCTTCCCCATGACTTTTAAATGCTTTGACGAGTATAGTATAGTAGTTGACTTCAGCTGCTGCATGATTCTGGACCTTGCTTATTTACTTTGACTGTTTAGTCCAATCTAGGCTCAAATGTATGAAGTGCAGTGAGTAAATTAGCTTTGTTTTTGCAGTCCGGCGGAGTTGTTAGTCTATTTTGATGTATGGAAGGAATTCTTTTGTTTATCGGGAGGGAATGAGTTCGAAAAACATCTTATTCTTGCTTATACATTTCTTACACTTGCTTAAATTCTTTGTACGTGAAGGCATAAGATAATGCTGGTATCAAGGTGTTAGCTTTTGGGGAGTTGTTTCACAGTCAGATTCCTTTTGATTGAAATTCAAACTGTGGCAGGTTTAGCATTTGTTGATTGTTCAGCTAGTGCTGAGACTATTGGAGTGCTAAACCAGGTTGTAGATTTTGGTTGTTGTGTGGTGCTGGCTAACAAGAAGCCTCTTACTGTGCCAATGGTAACGGATCCTTTTTATTGTCGTTAATTTCTTTGAATGTGTAGCTTAAAAGCAGGTAGTTGTTGTAGCATAGGAACAGTGTTCTAGACATGGTTCAACCATTGAATATGCCACTAGCAGTAGAAGAATAAAATGTAGCAGATAATGTCCATGATTTTCATTTTCTTTTTTTCTTTTAGCAACCATATGCATGCTTACGTGCAGAAATGCAGTTAATGATCCATTCAACCGTGTTTAATCTTGAGAACTAACAAAAGATGCTAAACGGGAAAAGAACAAAAACCGAGTCAAATGCTATAACATTAACATAGAGTTCACTGAAGATATATTTAAGTGAACACTTGTGATCTATCTAATAGTTTAAACTTCCGCATTAAAAAAAATCTAATAGTTTAAACTTTTGAATGAGGTGACTACCTAATTATTTATGGTAGCAGAGAAGGCATAGGTTAGGTTCACCATCACCCTTCATTAGAAAAATAAAAAAGTTCCGCGTGCTTGGCCAGTTGGCCCTTAGAAAAGAATCAGTTCCACACGCGAGCGAGTTAAATAGATAAAGGTGCACTCAACTTAATTTTTTGGATGAGATGATCACACTATTCAACAGAGCTAAAGTCAACGTCAGTTTCAATTGCTTCCCTTGATTGTCGCGTGCTTACTTATTATGTTTGCTACGGTCACTGCATAACTTGTGAACATTCAGAAGTACAGGTCAATCACCTTCCAACCCTTGTCACCTTTCATCCTCTTAATCTGTAAAAGGGTTTCCTCTCAAATGGCAACTATTATGTTTAGTGTATTGATTATTTTTGCCTTATTTGCAGGAGGATTATGATAAGTTGGTGTCACGGCCCCGTCGCCTTAGACACGAGTCAACTGTATGTTCTCTTGTTTCTATTGCGTGTAAAAATCTTTTGTGCAATGAAATGTTGGAGACAAAGGAGATTTTAGAGTGTCATGTTATGGGGTTATACTAGTGTATGGGTCGCTAGGTAGAAAAAATTTAATTGTGTTTGATCGAGTAAGACCAGAAAGTTGGCTGAAACCTTGGTTGTCCTGTCTTTTTGATGTCAACATTTTGCAGTGGCGACCAGTTCCGTTTTGTAGCTTCTTCTCTTGTGAATCTAAACACAAGTATATCCAGTCCCTTTATCACCAAGGGGTGTGGTAGGATGGTTGGAGTCCCTCCATCCTACTCTCTCAACTGTGAAAGTTCCAATTTTCCTGTGTCAGATTTCCTCCCACAGTTTGCTGAAAGAAGGATGTAATTAGGCATCTATATGTAAATATACATTTGAAGATAGAAAGAATAAATGATCATATGGATAGTGATGGGTATCATTTGGTTTATCTGATATCTAGAGCACTAGTTAAGTAAAAACCAGCTTCACTTGTATTTGAGATTCTTAAATGTCTCATACATGTTAAACCTTCCTCTTCCGCTTTAAAAGCTTTTCTTGTTTGACTTCCCAAACAATGATATGGGATTTGTAGCGCATTGTGTTTATTTAAGTGATTAATTTAGCTTCTGTGGTATACGAAGGATAGTATTGTCCTAGTTCAGTTTATACTTGGCTTAGCAAAGTTGTCTGAAATTGTTATATGTATGGTAGGTTGGTGCTGGCCTTCCTGTCATAGCATCCTTAAATCGCATAATTTCATCAGGAGACCCTGTGTACCGTATTATTGGGAGTTTGAGTGGTAATATTTTATGACCATTTATCATTTAGGCTATATATGCAATAGCAAATGATTATCCTTAGTGGTTATCTTGCTTGTTATAAACATTAGGAGCATTTGATGGTAAGATGCCATATATCTTGGTATCTAACAGGTACCCTGGGCTATGTAATGAGTGAGGTTGAGTATGGAAGGCCATTCAGCCAAGTCGTTAATGCTGCTAAAAGCCTTGGCTACACTGAACCAGGTGATAAGTTACAACCACCCTATTATTGTTGTAATATCACCATATGAGTATTGAAGATATGACTTACAAAAACAGAAAAGTGGTTGTTGAAAATATGATATTATCTATTCTTAAGTAGTGTAGTCTTACTTTATTGTTTATATGTTCCTCTGTCTGAGTAATTCTACTCGTTTTCCTGTCAGGCAAGTGTTCCTCTTGTACAACAATATTTTCTGGCCTTCTGCTTAGGAAGTTTGTCTAGCACTAATTCAGCTAGAGGAATTGAAAAGAAACTGTTGCGCATGACCGTGGCACCAGAGAGGGTTACGCATATGAGAATTGTGCCCAAGTTAACTGCTTTGTTACGACATGATAGATTGGGTAGGCAATTTTTTGTTATAGAATCCTCTTATTATGATCCCCATGTTTTACTAAATTCCTCATTTATTTCTTTGTATGCTGCAATTGTTTACTTCTTTTTAAGAATCAATTTTTCTTGCAATCAGTTGGAAGAGTTGGATTATTAATAACTTCTTTCACTTGCAATGGTTATATCAATGTCTTCATTTTATAGTTCTCTTCTTTAATTCAATTTCTTGTATATTTAAAATAATGTTTTTGTTTTGTACAATTGTAACTATAAATTAAGATTTTTTGACATTTACTTTTATCGAATTTGTAAGTAAATTATACTGTAATTATTAGCAAAATTAAGATGAATTTTTTGTGAGTTGTTATGAGTTATAAACTTTTTTGTTTCTGGTCTTAATTGCCAAATAACAACTAACTTTAGTAAACTTGTTTAAGTTTGTTTATAGCTTATATATAAGCAAAATATTTTTAAATTTGTACGACACAAATATAATTTAATTGACTTATAAAAACAGAAATATGTATAACCTCGCCTTTTGAATAAACAATAGAGAAAAGTAGTTGATATATGACATATGCTCATTTTTCTCTGTTACTTTGTATAAATTTTTCATCTATTTCTTATGATAATGAATATATATGTCAATGTAAAATAAGATTATTATCGTGTTAATGAGCGTCATCATGTATATTGATAATATTCCAATCATGGTCACATATATTCGAATTTATTTAAACTATGACATTTATTTTTATCAAATTTGTAAGTAAAATTATATTGTAATTATTAGCAAAATTGAAATGATTTTTTTTGTGAGTCACTATGAGTTATAAACTTTTTTGTTATTAGTCTTCATTGCCAAATAACAATTAACTTTAGTAAATAGAGGTTGTTTGTTTTTGTTAAAGTTTATTTACAACTTATGTATGCAAACTATTTTTAATTTGTAC
Source organism: Solanum tuberosum (assembly GCF_000226075.1). NCBI lineage: Eukaryota > Viridiplantae > Streptophyta > Magnoliopsida > Solanales > Solanaceae > Solanum > Solanum tuberosum. The sequence continues at coordinate 2,680,792 of NW_006238943.1, read as the reverse complement.
CAAAAGAAATTAAGAAGACAATGAAATTATTTTAGTAATTAGAGCCAAAGGTAGAAATTCAAATAAGGCATTGAGGCAAAAATCAAAATTACAAAATTGTATTTGAAGATTTTCATGGGACAAGGAACTTTTTCTTCATTGAACTATCTAAATAGGATTAACATTAATTATTTTCATAACTCAAATATAGAGCTTAAAAATATTCATATGAATTTATAAACTTATATACTCAATGATACAGCGCGCCAAGAGACTAGTGTTGTAAAATCACCATGAGTATTGAAGATAAGACGAACAAAAACAGAAAAGTGGCTGTTGAAAATATGATATTATCTATTTATAAGCAAGTGTAGTCTTATTTTATTGTTTATATGTTCCTTTGTCTGAGTAATTCTACTCGTTTTCCTGTCAGGCAAGTATTCCTCTTGTACAACAATATTTTCTGGCCTTCTGCTTAAGAAGTTTGTCTAGCACTAATTCGAATATGAGAGAAATCAGAGAAATTTGAGAAGCTTTTAAGAGAATGTGTGATACAAATGTCTTACACGTGAATTCTTCTTCTTTTATACGCTCACTTTACAGTGCATATTCTTACATTTACCCAATGTGGTGAACAGGTAAGTTCTACAGAGTGGTAGTTAGACCGTCCTTGTTGTATGGAGCGGAGTGTTGGCCAGTCAAGAACTCACATGTTCAGAAAATGCATGTTGCGGAGATGAGGATGTTGAGATGGATGTGTGGGCACACTAGGAGCGATAAGATTAGGAATGAGGTTATCCGGGAGAAGGTGGGAGTGGCCTCGGTGGTGGACAAGCTGAGGGAAGCGAGACTGAGATGGTTTGGACATGTGAAGAGACGGGGCGCGGACGCCCCAGTGAGGAGGTGCGAGGGGCTGGTAGTAGAGGGTACGCGGAGGGGTAGAGGTAGGCCCAAGAAGTATTGGGGAGAGGTGATTAGACAGGACTTGGCCCAGCTACACATTACCGAGGACATGACTCTAGATAGGAAGGAGTGGAGGTCACGTATTAAGGTTGAAGGCTAGTAGGGTTAGCGTGCTGTCTTTCCTGGCGAGGGTATGGGTTGTTAGCGTTTGTAGGAGTCTTAGCCGTACACTTGTAGTTCTTGTATGTGATCCCTATTGCCTTATGTTGTTTACTGCGTTTCACTTCTCGCATTATTTTCTTGATGTATTGCCCCCTTTGTTGATTATGCACTATTTTTCTTATTGGATGTTATGCTTTATATAATTCTCTTCCTTTACTTGGCTTTGTTACACTTGAGCTGAGGGTCTTCCGGAAACAGCCTCTCTACCTCCACGAGGTAGTGGTAAGGTCTGCGTACACTTTACCCTCCCCAGACCCCACCTAGTGGGATTTCACTGGGTATGTTGTTGTTGTTGTACCCAATGTGGTGAACATGCAGATACAACTCTATATTACACTTACCGCTTGTTATTTACATTTAGCTGTCTGATTCTCCCCTCTAGCTGGTGCATACATGTAAACCTGTATAGGATTTGGTGAATATGTCTATAAGCTGATCAGTCGACTTCCTAAACTTTATAACAGTGTCGTGAAAACATTTTTTGGTGAAGGGACAGTCGGTTTCTATATTCTTGGTCCTCTTGTCAGATGCTGCATACAATGGGATACAAGTATAACTTGATTATCGCACTCAAGTTTTGTTGTGATCAATTTCAATTGTTAGAGAAAAATGTATTTCGGGTTTAACTACGCCTAAAAGTTACGTCATGACATGAGGATTGCCGAAGACCACATAAAGAGATTACAACAATACATCCTCAACTGAAGTGAGACTAACATCTTATTGCTTGCACAGGGGGGAACATATGGAGTATGTATAACATAACATAGGGGCTAAACATTGGGTGACTAAACATTAGGGATGAACTTGAGTGAGATATCATTAAGTAAATGGACTTTGTGCCTAACCCAGTCCAAAAGGCTAATCCAAGATCATATAAGGGTACCTTTAACCAATGTGGTAAACTAACAGCAACCGTTTTCGATCCTTTTGGTGGTTGTTAATCTATGTGCTCATCGTTGCCATAGTCATGACCCAATATTCTCTTACTTCTATATTGCCCAATTGACTGAAAGTATTATAGTATTTAGATTTAGAACGTATATAAAGAAGGTATCACTGTCCATTTTGCATCGTGATTGTCTATTTTTGTTGATAATCCTTTCCAAGAGCAGGCTTCCTACCCCAAAAGATGCAAATCATTGCATTCTAGTGAATACGACATGGCGAATACAAAAATTGATTCACAATAACAGTTGGAAAGGCATCATCAGGTCTAGTCACCTATAAGATAGTGTAAAACTAACCTTCTATATCTCTCTCTTGAGATTACTAAGAAGCACTAAGATGGGTCCTCCTAACCTAGTGGAGGACTGGAGCTTTACCATATAAATTCATAGAAATGTCAATAAGTTCACAATCCATCATACATTTCTTCTAAGTACATAAGATGTTGTTTGTGGCAAGTAAAATTTTTAAGGAGAGTGCTTTATCCAAGGAGATCATAATCTGTTTCCAGCAGGATTATATAAGAAATTTGGAGCCATCCAAAATTTCCAAGGAAATTCTAGTTTCTTTTCTAATAAAGAAATAACAATGTCTTCAATGCATTGTCAAGATACAGCCTACTTTCTAGCAGCAATTAACAGGAATCGTACATCCATCCCAAATATTATGGAAGAAAAAAAATCGCTGAACACTTCATCTCAATTCTCATTAGGATAGTTGAAGTATGAAGTTATTCTTATGTATTTATACTTATCTGCAGATCCTCGGGATGATCTAGGTGGCATGGATGTAGCAAGAAAGGTTAGGAAACATCTTTCTTCTGATTAAACTTACAGTGTCCAAGATTTCAATCCATTTATATTGCCAAACTATTATGCTGATTAAAGTTTTTTACCGGGAAGAACAAATTCTGCAGAATTTCAATTTATATTGCCAAACTATTATGATTAAACTATTTCAATTTTAAATTCAATTTTTTACCTGCAGAATTTCAAATTCTGAATTATTTTCTTTTTTATCTGAACTTACCTGTAGTCTTTCAGTATGCATAATTAAGACATAATGTTTCATCTGCTATATACTCACACTCACTGTAGAAAGTGTTTTCAGGAAGTATATTTTTTCTGTGATATTCTTATGCTGAATGTTGTCCATTTATGAGTATGGGAATTTTAGCTGAATGGATGTCTTTGTTATAATTTTTCCTTATTTGGTGCTTGGGATGATGGTGCCTTTGGGGAGCAGAAAAGCAGTGATTTAGGCAGAATCGTTTTCGCAGATTGTGATGGGAAGCATATCTTATCCAACTTTCGGTACCTTTCACGAAATGTTCATAGTTCTAATTGGTTCTGTAAATTTTGAGAAGTTGAACATCCCTCATGACAACATTTTGTTTTGATGTTGTGAGAATATAGGAAAAAAATATTATTGAATTGTTGTTGTGTCTACATTATTACATTGAGACCCTATTTATAGACACTAGAATACAATCCTTTACCAAGTAGGATACTATTTACTATTCCTATTTCTATTTGTATTCCTATTCCTATTCTAAATAGGATTGTATAAACCTATTCCTATTCTAACAGATGTCTTCATAACAGGCTCTCATTCTTGCTCGGCTCCTTGGACGGCGTTTAAACCTAGATAATATGAAGGTTAGGATACATGTCACAATGTCTCTTTGTTTTGTTACCAATTCAATTAGCTTCATAAACCTTGATGCATTTGCAATTCCCTTTTCAGATTGAAAGCTTGTATCCTGAAGAAATGGGACCAGATGTGATGCCTTTGGAAGACTTTCTAGTGAATGGCCTTCCCTTACTTGATCAGAAAATTGAAGATAGGATTAAACAAGCTTCTGCAAATGGGAATGTTCTGCGTTATGTTTGCTTGATTGATGATGCGAGGTAATTCTTTCATTTCATTTTTAGTTTGCTCAATGGATAATGGCAACTGGATCTTTTATTCTTATCATGTTCTGCAAGTCACTGTACCTCTAGACGCTTAAAGCAAAGCTTGCTCACTGACGGGAGTGTTATGGCAAGTTAAGGTACTGATGAGTGATGAGCATAACAATTACTACTAATTAAGTTTATCTTAGAAGACAGTCTCAATTCCTCTTAACAAATGCTTTAGAAAATTATGACAGCATTCACCCACTTGGACATTTAAGTTTGAGAGCTATCTGCAAACCAGTTGTAAGTTCATCTGTTTTATGTTAGTCATCTGATCAGCTGTTCACCTCTTGTATCCGTAACCAATTAAAGAATGAGTTAGAAGTATAAATTTGTAATGGCATAGATGGGGAGAAATTTATTATTGAAAACACTTTTGTGTACATGACATTAACATCTCACATTTTCAGATGTGAAGTTGGCATCCAAGAAGTTTCAAAAGATTCTGCATTGGGAAGATTAAGAGGAAGTGATAATGTGGTATGCATTGTTCACTTTCACCTCCCATTTTGCTGTTTGTTTGGTCCCTCTTCTTCTTATTCCTTTACTTTGTTTTCCGTTGGGAATTTTCTTTTAACTGCTATGGAGGTTCAACCATATCATACGCATCGTTATTAGATTATCAAGGTAAAACATTTTTAATTGTTTAATGCCTTTTTGTAATGTCATTTAGTGTAGTGATGTAAAACATCATGCTGTGATTTCAAAGAATTGCTTATTTTTCTCACTTAGAAGATGCAGATATCACTTAATTTTCATCTCTTAGAATATGAATACATCTGTTGTACACCCTTACCTATGCCTAGGCGAACGCCTTACTTTGTCTTTACTCTTTATGCATCATCTGGCGTCGCACTGCAAAACTTTATGTAGTTAAGGTCTTCGATTCTACCTTAATCGTAAAATGTTTCCCTTGTACTTGTGAGGTTATAAAAAGTAACATGAATGATTTGCTTTTGTCGAAGAATGACTATGATGATTGAACGTCTGCAATTTGTTTGTCTGCAGGTGGAGATATACAGCCGTTGTTATGAGAAACAACCTTTGGTTATCCAAGGTGCTGGAGCAGGAAATGATACCACAGCAGCTGGTGTCCTAGCTGATATCCTTGACATTCAAGATTTATTCCCTTAACTGAGTATTATACACTGAGATACAAACATCTGATCCTCAAAGGACGAAAAATCGACTCTTCTTGTCCATCTGCTTTCAGATTGGAGATTGAAATCAGGCTCAGAAAACATATTCATTTTTTGAGAATTTTCTCGATACACAAGAGTGCCTCTTCAGTTCACAGTAGATTATTATGCAATGTCTCTCGTGCATAACGACTCAAATGGAACAGAGCAAACAGAGTCATTTGCCTCAGTGCTGGACTAGTTTTTAGGATTTCACTTCAGCTTATAATCAGTTTGCTTTGTAATGACCATTCGTTACCTCAACTTTTTATGTCATCACAATTTTAGAGACTTATCTCGTAGTTATTACGCTTTTCAAGTTTGGTATTCGGTATGGTATTTGATATTTATAAAAAATAATCGAAATACTTTTTTCTTTAGACAAAGAAAGTGACTTTCTGAGGTAACAACTATTAGTTGAGTGCACATAGGAAAGATATTTTCTTTAGACAATGCAAGGTATAGTTATAATCCAGTATTTCAATCTAATCTATCAGCTTCTAACATTACATATATAGTGTATTATAGTAAATTTTTCCAAAGTTGTCACCTATGTTGCTAAGACCCTTCAAAGGTATTACCGGATTTGTGTTGGATCTTTAAAAAATGCAAAGCTTTTGGAGTATCGGATACATACCCAAAGATGTTTTTAAAGAATCCAAGCAACATAGGTAACTTTTACTATGAAGGCATTTTTCCTAATGTTTTCTATTTTTTGAAGAATCGATTTAGCTTTGGTATTATATCCAGAATTCATTTACACTCTATAAGTAAACTGTAAATTATCAACAAACATAGATTAAAATTTCAAAACAAAAATTGTTCCATTTTATACGATATTTCTTTAGAAAACGTTGTGATAGAACACCACAATATTCTTTGGAGTGCCCCACCCTAAGTACCTTTCCTCTCTTGCTTCAATTATTGAATTCCAGACGGGCAGACTCCATAATTTTTTGCTACTCTATTTTTTCTGTGGCTGTGAGCTGCAGACTGTAGATAAAACATAGTTATACCAATTACAAGCAAAAGAGAGGGAGAAAGATCATTCTTGATTACATATCACTCTTAGTTCTTAGCATTCAACAGGTAAAATAAAGTTGTTAGTAATTGAAATTTGAACATTTATCTTCTTAAAATCATTTTGTGTTCCTTGTTTTGCTTGCAGATTTCAGAAATGGAGATTGGGTTAGCAGTTGGTGGTGCATTTCTCTCTTCAGCTTTGAATGTTCTCTTTGATAGGCTTGCTCCTCACGGTGATCTTCTCAACATGTTTCGGAAGCATAAGGATCATGTTCAGCTCTTACACAAGCTGGAGGACATTTTGCTTGGTCTTCAGATTGTGCTAAGTGATGCAGAGAATAAGCAAGCATCAAATCGACACGTGAGCCAGTGGTTCAATAAGCTTCAAAATGCTGTGGACGGCGCTGAAAACTTGATAGAAGAAGTCAATTATGAAGCTTTGAGGCTTAAGGTGGAAGGCCAGCATCAAAATCTTGCAGAAACAAGCAACAAACAAGTAAGTGACCTCAACCTGTGCTTGACTGATGAATTTTTCCTTAACACAAAGGAGAAGTTGGAAGAAACCATTGAAACATTGGAGGTGTTGGAAAAGCAAATCGGTCGCCTTGGCTTAAAGGAGCATTTTGGTTCGACTAAACAAGAAACTAGAACACCTTCAACTTCTTTGGTTGATGATTCTGATATCTTTGGAAGGATGAATGATATAAAGGATTTGATTGACCGGTTATTATCTGAAGATGCAAGTGGAAAGAAGCTGACTGTAGTTCCTATTGTTGGAATGGGCGGCCTGGGTAAGACAACACTTGCTAAAGCGGTTTACAATGATGAGAGAGTGCAGAAACATTTTGTTTTGAAAGCTTGGTTTTGTGTTTCTGAGGCATATGATGCTTTCAGAATAACAAAAGGGTTACTTCAAGAAATTGGCTCAACTGACTTGAAGGTTGATGACAATCTTAACCAGCTACAAGTCAAATTAAAGGAAAGATTAAAGGGAAAGAAGTTTCTTCTTGTTCTGGACGATGTGTGGAATGACAACTACAACGCGTGGGATGACTTGAGAAATGTTTTTGTACAAGGAGATATAGGAAGTAAGATCATTGTGACGACACGTAAAGAGAGTGTTGCCTTGATAATGGGAAATGAGCAAATTAGCATGGACAATTTGTCTACTGAAGCCTCTTGGTCTTTATTTAAAAGACATGCATTTGAAAACATGGATCCTATGGGACATCCGGAACTTGAAGAGGTCGGAAAACAAATTGCAGCTAAGTGCAAAGGACTGCCCTTAGCTCTGAAGACGCTCGCTGGCATGTTACGCTCCAAATCAGAGGTTGAAGAGTGGAAACGTATTTTGAGAAGTGAAATATGGGAGCTGCCACACAATGACGTATTACCAGCGTTGATGTTGAGCTACAATGATCTTCCTGCACATTTAAAGCGATTTTTTTCCTATTTTGCAATATTTCCTAAAGATTATCCATTTGGGAAAGAACAAGTCATTCATCTGTGGATTGCCAATGGTCTCGTACCTCAGGAAGATGAAATAATTGAAGATTCAGGCAACCAATACTTTCTCGAGTTGAGGTCAAGATCATTATTCGAAAGGGTCCCCAATCCTTCTGAAGGGAACATAGAGAATTTATTCTTAATGCATGACCTTGTCAATGATTTAGCCCAAATTGCATCTTCAAAACTTTGTATCAGGTTGGAAGAGAGCAAAGGATCTCATATGTTGGACAAAAGTCGGCACTTATCTTATTCAATGGGATATGATGGTGAGTTTGAGAAATTGACACCCCTCTACAAATTGGAGCAGCTGAGGACATTGCTTCCGACATGTATTAGTGTCAATAATTGTTATCACCCTCTAAGCAAGAGGGTGCAGCTTAACATACTGCCTAGACTAAGATCCTTGAGGGTACTATCATTGTCTCATTACAAGAATAAGGAGTTGCCAAATGACTTGTTTATCAAATTAAAGCTCCTCAGATTTTTGGATGTTTCTCAGACAGAGATTAAAAGGTTGCCAGATTCCATTTGTGTGTTGTATAACTTAGAGACACTTCTTCTGTCATCTTGTGAAGATCTTAAGGAGCTACCGCTGCAGATGGAGAAGTTGATTAACTTGCGTCATCTTGACATAAGCAACACTTGGCGCTTGAAGACGCCCCTACATCTGAGCAAGTTGAAAAGCCTCCAAGTGTTAGTGGGAGCCAAGTTTCTTCTAAGTGGTTGGAGAATGGAAGATTTGGGTGAAGCACGGATCTGTATCAGTTGTAGAGTTGCAAAATGTGGTTGATGGTAGGGAAGCTGTGAAGGCAAAGATGAGGGAGAAGAATCATGTTGACAAGTTATCATTGGAGTGGAGTGAAAGTAGTAGTGCCGACAATTCAAAAACTGAAAGAGACATTCTTGATGAGCTACGCCCACATAAAAACATAAAAGAAGTCGAAATCACTGGATATAGAGGGACAATATTTCCGAATTGGCTAGCTGATCCTTTGTTCTTAAGCTAGGACAGTTGTCTATTGATAACTGCAAGAACTGTTTTTCCTTGCCAGCACTAGGACAGCTTCCTTGTTTGAAAATCCTTTCCATTAGAGGGATGCATGGAATAACAGAGGTGACAGAAGAATTCTATGGTTGTTTGTCGTCCAAAAAGCCTTTTAACTGTCTTGAGAACCTTGTATTTGAAGATATGGCGGAGTGGAAGCAATGGCACGTACTAGGAAGTGGAGAGTTCCCTATACTTGAGCAGCTTAAAATTAAAAATTGCCCTGAACTCAGTTTGGAGACACCCATCCAACTTTCATGTTTAAAAAGGTTTAAAGTTGTTGGTTCATCTAAGGTTGGAGTTGTTTTCGATGATGCTCAACTGTTTAGATCCCAACTTGAGGGAATGAGGCAGATTGAGGAATTGTATATTAGGGATTGTAACTCTGTTACCTCCTTTCCTTTTAGCATACTGCCCACTACCTTGAAGACAATAAGGATATCTCGTTGCAAGAAATTGAAATTGGAGGTGCCAGTTGGTGAGATGAGTTATTGTAACATGTTTATTGAGGATTTGACACTGAAAGAATGTGATTGTATAGATGATATATCACCTGAGTTTCTCCCAACAGCACGCACGTTGAATGTATCTAATTGCCACAACCTTACTAGGTTTTTGATTCCTACTGCCACTGAAAGTCTCCATATTTGGAATTGTGAGAATGTTGAAATACTTTCGGTGGCATGTGGGGAGACCCAGATGACGTCACTGAGTATTCAGGGCTGTAGGAAGCTGAAGTGGCTGCCAGAACGTATGCAGGAACTCCTTCCATCTCTTAAGGAACTGTATCTGTATAATTGTCCAGAAATGGAGTCCTTTCCTGAAGGAGGATTACCCTTCAATTTACAATTCCTTGTGATCAGCGCGTGCAAGAAACTGGTGAACGGCCGAAAGGAGTGGCATTTACAGAGACTCCCCTGTCTCACACAGTTAAGCATCTACCATGATGGCAGTGACGAAGAGATTGTTGATGGTGAGAATTGGGAGTTGCCTTCCTCTATTCAAACACTTACAATAAACAATGTGAAAACATTAAGCAGCCAACATCTCAAAAGCCTCACCTCTCTTTCTGAGCTAGAATTATATGACCATCATGAGCTCCATTCACTAGGTCTTTGGCACCTCACTTCGCTTCAAAGTCTAGAAATCAGGAATTTCCCTAATCTCCAATCACTTCCTGAATCAGCACTGCCCTCCTCCCTCTCTCAGCTGATCATCATGCATTGCCCTAATCTCCAATCCCTTCCAGTAAAAGGGATGCCCTCTTCCCTCTCTGACCTATCTATTTCCAACTGCCCATTGCTCAAACCACTACTAAAATTTGACAAGGGGGAATACTGGCCAAATATTGTTCAATTTCCCACCATAAAGATCGATGGGGAATGCATGTGATAATTAAAATGGATGGCTCTTCAACTGATGTAAGCTATTCTTTTCCCTTGGAAGCTTTTTATTTCCGTCTACTTCACTTTGCTTTTTTGTTAATTATTTTCATTTTTAATCACTAGTTCTAAAAACATGCGTTGCACGTTTATCCCAAAATATTTCATATAATTTTTGTATTGCAAATGACATATTTTATCCCCTTCAAATCTATTGGTGTTCACTAAAAAAATATCCACCATTTTTACGATAGAAAGTACATATATCTTCCTAATAAAAAGAAGGGATAATACATATATTGACCCCTAAATTTGGCTTCAAAT
>NW_006238943.1:2665961-2670221 GCF_000226075.1 Solanum tuberosum | reverse complement strand
CAAAGATGAGGGAGAAGAATCATGTTGACAAGTTATCGCTGGAGTGGAGTGAAAGTAGTAGTGCCAACAATTCACAAACTGAAAGAGACATACTTGATGAGCTTAGCCCACATAAAAACATAAAAGAAGTCGAAATCACTGGATATAGAGGGACACAATTTCCAAATTGGCTAGCTGATCCTTTGTTTCTTAAGCTAGTACAGTTGTCTGTTGATAACTGTAAGAACTGTTCTTCCTTGCCATCACTAGGACAACTCCCTTGTTTGAAATTCCTTTCGATTAGAGGGATGCATGGAATAACAGAGGTGACGGAAGAATTCTATGGTTGTTTGTCCTCCAAAAAGCCTTTTAACTGTCTTGAGAAGCTTGTATTTGAAGATATGCCGGAGTGGAAGCAATGGCACGTACTAGGAAGTGGAGAGTTCGCTACACTTGAGAAGCTTTTAATTATAAATTGCCCTGAACTCAGTTTGGAGACACCCATCCAACTTTCAAGTTTAAAAATGTTTCAAGTTATTGGTTGTCCAAAGGTTTTTGATGATGCTCAAGTGTTTAGATCCCAACTTGAGGGAACGAAGGAGATTGAGGAATTAGATATTAGGGATTGTAACTCTCTTACCTCCTTTCCTTTTAGCATACTGCCCACTACCTTGAAGATAATAGAGATAAGAGGTTGCAAGAAATTGAAATTGGAGGTGCCAGTTGGTGAGATGTTTCTGGAGGTTTTGAGTCTGCAAGAATGTGATTGTATAGATGATATATCACCTGAGTTGCTCCCAAGAGCACGCACATTGAATGTAGTGAATTGCCACAACCTTACTAGGTTTTTGATTCCTACTGCCACTGAAAGTCTCGATATGTGGGATTGTGAGAATGTTGAAATACTTTCGGTGGCATGTGGGGGGACCCAGATGACGTCATTGACTATTTTAAAGTGTAAGAAGCTGAAGTGGCTGCCAGAACGTATGCAGGAACTCCTTCCATCTCTTAAGGATCTGCAACTGATTGATTGTCCAGAAATAGAGTCCTTTCCTGAAGGAGGATTGCCCTTCAATTTACAACTCCTTTTGATCAGCGAGTGCAAGAAACTGGTGAACGGCCAAAAGGAGTGGCGTTTACAGAGACTCCCCTGTCTCAACGTTTTAGTGATCGAACATGATGGCAGTGACGAAGAGATTGTTGGTGGTGAGAATTGGGAGTTGCCTTCCTCTATTCAAAGACTTACCATATACTATCTGAAAACATTGAGTAGCCAACATCTCAAAAGCCTCACCTCTCTTCAATATCTATGTATTATGGGTAATTTACCTCAAATTCAGTCAATGCTGGAACAAGGCCAGTTTTCGCACCTCACTTCGCTTCAAAGTCTAGAAATCAGGAATTTCCCTAATCTCCAATCACTTCCTGAATCAGCACTGCCCTCCTCCCTCTCTCAGCTGACCATCTATAATTGCCCTAAGCTCCAATCTCTTCCAGTAAAAGGGATGCCCTCTTCCCTCTCTAAACTAGATATTTCCAAATGCCCATTGCTCTCACCACTACTAGAATTTGACAAGGGAGAATACTGGCCAAATATTGCTCAATTTCCCATCATAGACATCGATGATGAATGCATGTGATGATTAAAATGAATGGCTCTTCAACAGATGTAAGCTATTCTTTTCCCTTGGAAGCTTTTTATTTCCGTTTACTTCACTTTGCTTTTTTGTTAATTCTTTTCATTTTTAATCACTAGTTCTGGAAACATGCGTTGCACGTTTATCCCAAAATATCTTCAGATATCTTCTCTTGCATATACTTTTGCAATTTTAAACTTTAATTTGAACTGTCTTGTTGCTAACTTGAACATGTTTTGTGCTTAATCAGCTGTGGATTTTGAAGGGCGGGTACGACAAGTCTGGTCCATCCATTGTCCACAAGAAGTGCTTCTAAGGTGTTGCTGCTATTTTTTACATCTGTTCACGAGTTCTTTTTTATTTTTTTGTTCTTTCCGCTAAAGCTATTATGTCATCCAGAGTGAACTCAGGTCTGCTGTTATATGCAAGTCTTCGAGATGGGGCTTTACCACTGATACTATTTCATGTTTCCAGTGCAAGCCTCTTTTGTAAGTAGACAAACTCGATTTGTAAATATGTTTGGGACTCAACTAGTGGTTAGAGTACTCATTTTGTAAGATTTGTGTGCGGAATATCACATTAGAAAGATAACTCGTGATGATTGAATAAGCTCGAAGAAGTGGATTTGAATTTCAAATCGTGTCTTTTTTTTCGTGTGTGTGAGAAATTTGAAGTGTTGTTTAGATTTGTTGGAATAGTCTAAAGAGATTGTCTCTATAAATTTTGAAGTCATTTGATGGAGATTTGATTAGATGATTTTGAACAACAATTGCAACTGAAGATGGATATATTATATTGTTTTCTCATTCGGTGCTTGGTATCCACATTGAAGTCCGACTAAATTCGGATTTGCGCATTTCAAGGGGCGGCGCTCCTGACATGATTTTTTCCATTCCACAACTCGTGCTCCTAAATTCTAATTAAGGATAGAAAAATCTCAACTATCAGACCACAACTCATATCCGTTATATTGGATATACAAGTGTAAACTTAAAAATATAACTATGTAAGTGCAAATATTTTTGAAAGAATCGAAATAACAAGCCAAAATAAAGAAAGAATACTAAATCCTACACTCATTAACTACAACAACTAAAAAATATTTATAGCCATTGAACTCCTATGCACAGTCTACAGCAAAATGTAAGTAGAACTTTAAATTTTGGCCATGGAATGACACAATTTTCTCACACTCAAAATGATCTTAAATTTCATGAATGAAACAATATATATTACTTAGGTTGAAGCCCCATTTTCTTCCTTGTTTTCCCAACGTATAAATCCTTAGACTTGATCATCCCGGGGACTAATCCAATGATCGTCGTGAACGAAAATTGAACAACTGCATCTTGCCTTCCTAATGAAGCGATGATCTTAGGCGATGGTCGAGGCTCGTATATTGCAAGTTTGCTTTCTTTTCCTCCGCTCATCAAAAGTTTCAAGTTCTTCGCGGCCACTAGAGCATGTTTTTTTTCCATTCCACGGCTCGTGCTCCTAAATTCTATGAAGATGAGAAGTTGTCAAATGCCTTTATGAAGTGTTTGCTAAGTTGAAGTCGCCTAATTCACATTTCACTGAATTAATTTCTAACCCAAGTTTATGCATATGTTTGCTCTAACGTTGAAAAGGAAAAACGTCGAATGATATGGATATTTTTTTTTTGTGAATACAAAGTCGCGATAAAGATAGAAAATTCCGATGGTATTAATTTTGATATGGATCACCGTTGAGAACTTTGCCTGAGGTATAAATTTCTAGTTTCCCTGTTTAGAAATGTTTCCTGTAGCTCCAAACTGTGCTGATTCATTTACACATTTTTAAAATTTCATCTTATAACAGCTATAAAGTGTATCCGAGTCAATTAGATGTTACAAACTTGGCTCTTCTTTGTTTAATTCACTTTCTTCAATTCGATCATCTCTAAAGGCATATTATCAATTTTATTATTTTACACGATTTCTGTTTGTGTTACGTTTTCGATGATTTCTCCTTCGAACTATGAATGCATCTTAACAATAATTTGATTATTGAATGCATCTTAAGCGTTTATACCGCTAACGAAGATATTAAAACCGTTAAAGAGATCCCCTTGAATGGTAGAAAAATAAAGCAACATCAGTGTATAGTGTAATTGATCAATTATGTTTCAGGCTACTTGTGGACTCTTGGACAAACTAAAATTAGTCTAAATTGTTAATATTGATGCTGCTGATGTTGATAATCACTTGGCTATTGTGTAATATGTTGAGGATATTTACAAATTTTATAAGCTCACAAAGGTTTGCTGAATATCATATGTCTCTGTTTTGGTGATTTTACTGTTATAGTGGATACAGTCAGTTAATTACTTTAATGTGACAAATATTAGTTTTGTGACTTTATTGTGTAGTGTATAAAATTCATGTTATTTTTTTGGGAAAATGCATAAGTACCCCCCAGCCTATGCCCGAAATTCCAGAGACACACCTAACCTTTACTAAGGTCCTATTACCCCCCGAACTTAATTTATCTATAATATTCTACCCCTTTTCGGCCTACGTGGCACTATCCTTGAAAAAAATGTCAACATGCGTTGGGCCCACAAGACAGTGCCACGTAGGCCAAAAAGGGGTAGAATATTACATATAAAATAAGTTCGGGGGGG
>NW_006238943.1:2657572-2665909 GCF_000226075.1 Solanum tuberosum | reverse complement strand
GGGGGGTAATAGGACCTTAGTAAAGGTTAGACGTGTCTTTGGGATTTCTGGTATAGGTTGGGGGTACTTATGCATTTTCCCTATTTTTTTTATAATTTGGCTGATTCAGGATGAACGTCGATCGTATGATTACATGGATTCACAACCAGATATTAACGGTTTCTGGAAGGTTGAACTGTTTGAAAAAAATGAAAGCAACATTACTTCACACAGTTGCGAGATCAAGAGAAACTTTTTAGGATCTATTGTAAATATTCTTAGCAGTGCAACTCCTATGCACATTCTACAGCAAAAAATAAGTAGAAGAACTCAATTTTTGGCAATGAAATGGCACCATTTTCTCACACTCAAAAGGATGTTAAATTTCATGAATGAAACAATATATATTACTTAGCTTGAAGCCCCATTTTCTTCGTCGTTTTCCCAACGTATAAATCCTTAGACTTGGTCATCTCGGAGACTAATCCAATGATCGTCGTGAACGAAAATTGAGCCACTACTTCTAGGCTCATATATTGGAAGTTTGCTTTCTTTTCCTCTGCTCATCAAAAGTTTCAAGTTCTTCGCAGCCATTATTAGAGCATGTTTTTGAGCCAAATATCCTTGTTTAAGTTCCTGATAGCGAAGAAGCATTAGAATTCAATTGACTAATAATAACAACATACACAGTATAGTCCCACAAGTGGAGTGTTTACGCAGACTTTATCTCTACCTTGTCAAGTAAGAACTCAATTGAATAATAGAATCAAAATTCATGTAATAGATAGCTGCTTCAGGTCCTCTGGCTACTGCTATATTATCAAGATGTCTTCTAAAATCGACATATATATTCTTTAACTGTAGTTTCTCTTGCAACAACAACAACAAATCCTTACGTTTCTATGACCCTTGATTCTAAGATTTTCATCAACCTTCAATCTTCCAAAATTATCGATTCAATTTGATCCTTCAAATACGTCTCCCTTAACCACTGTCAATCCGGTGGCTTTCATGTGCAAAGAAAATTGGCTGAATTTTCATCCTACGTGGTGTCTTGTGTGTATTATGTCACATAAGACTCATGTATCTATTTGTTCAATTTTATACAAGTTAAAGTGCCTACTTGTGCATATCCAAAGTTGGAGGATATATATCAATGTGAAATGAGACCAAGTTAAATGACATATTATTCAAATTTCATAGGATTTGAAGTTTCATTCCATTGATGGATAACGTTACAATTTTAATGCAACACAATGGAACTTGAGATTCAAACAACCACTATAATAATTATCATATTGATGCAATTCTAGTCAATTCCACTCCCAATTCATAGATCTAGTCACAAATTTACCTTTTTATCCTTGGCGGAATGTAATGTATGGTTCTAGATATATGAAGAAAATGTATTTATTAGTGTAAATTTACTTCTTTACCCTTGGTCTTTCTTTGTCTTCACATTTCTGTATAGTAGAAAAGAAAAATACAAGAGGTCATTTCTAGATAATTTAACATCTAAAATCATCCAAACAATGATCTACCTGGCCTCAACTATTAGCGAGTTTTAATTGTTATTTTCTCTTGATCGGATTTTGGTAAAGATAGGTTCTTTGCTTAGATGGTGAAAGTTCTATTTCCAATATAAATATGTGAATTTGGTGGTATGTGGTCCCCACTAAACTATAGGTCAACTGTTTTTCCCCTTTTTAAAATAGGAATAATATATAAACAATTCTTAGTACACGTTAGAACGTATTATAAGCTTAGAGTAATTATTTAATTCTACACCATAACTCCACGTTATTGCCACTATACCAAAAAGTCAAGCCTCCCAATTTGAAACCATCCATTTATTCCAACCTATCCAATAAATTAAAGCTTGAGGCAATCCTCCCAATTCGAAAAATCTTTTTCCGAACATATGACATGTATTTATTGGTTTATCGTAAATAACAAATACAAAAAAAATTTCACCTAATCTGAGTTTGCTTGGGATGTTTTAGCTCTCACTAAGGAACTTTATCACAACGATTCAAGCTCGAATCCTCTAATTAAATACAAAAAAAGTATGTCTTTTTTTTTTATAAAGGAAAGATCCACTTGAAATTATCAAATTCCCAACTTGACATGTTTTAAAGTACTAGTTTCTGGACACGTGCTTTGCACGTGTGTCCCATACAAGTAGTTCATACAAAATAAATCATATCAAAAATACTTTGTAATGAATAATAGAATAAAGTGAAAAAGTAAAAGCTAAAATAGATGAATAGTCAGCTTATATTCAAATAACTTCTTCGTTGAACAATATTAGATGATTAAATATTATTTGTAACTACAAATTTAAACAACTAAATTTATCTAGATAGGTAAAATGTATAATGAATTATATTTTGAGCAACATTTAATGTATTGATATATTACATGATACTCTTTCATAAGTAATGTTCTTGATGTGTATTCCATTTGTTGTTTTGATTACCGATTTCAACCAAGCTCGAATCCTCTAATTAAATACAAAAAAAGTATGTCTTTTTTTTTTATAAAGGAAAGATCCACTTGAAATTATCAAATTCCCAACTTGACATGTTTTAAAGTACTAGTTTCTGGACACGTGCTTTGCACGTGTGTCCCATACAAGTAGTTCATACAAAATAAATCATATCAAAAATACTTTGTAATGAATAATAGAATAAAGTGAAAAAGTAAAAGCTAAAATAGATGAATAGTCAGCTTATATTCAAATAACTTCTTCGTTGAACAATATTAGATGATTAAATATTATTTGTAACTACAAATTTAAACAACTAAATTTATCTAGATAGGTAAAATGTATAATGAATTATATTTTGAGCAACATTCAATGTATTACATGGTACTCTTTCATAAGTAATGTTCTTGATGTGTATTTCATTTGTTGTTTTGATTACCGATTTCAACGGTTAGAATAGTTTCATAAGTTAATGTTTTAAATTGTTAATATCTAGAATTATTTAATAATAAAAAATAATACAATCAATTTAAATAGTAAGTAAGTATACTTATTATTATTTTACAAGACAAGACAATATAATAAAATATATTATGGTAAAATAATAGGTTGTACATCCAAATTAGAAAAGTGTCAGCATAGAAGGATTCCAATTAAAGGAAAGGAAATTCAATATAGTATTATCGAAGAAACCTTCAAACTTTCTAGTAAGGCCGTATATTTCATTTTATATGATATTATTTTTTTTATAAAAATATTAATTTTTATATTAATTTTTTTTTTTAACATGTTCATCTTTTCTCAATGAAATGTTTTTATAGACACGTAAATATTTATCAGTTTATGATATAAACTTTTAAGTCATACCATAGGAATAATGTCAGTACTCAACTAAAATACATCACATAAACTGATTAAAATAATTATTAATATAATTTAATATTCTTGAATTAGTGTTCCTAATTAAAGTCAATGAGTTAGAAGAATTAATTTTTTGACAGTCTTCCCAATTACATGGTGTTCAACAATTTTGATACAGTTGAATAAATATCAAAAGGCCATTTGTTATTACTCATTTTAGCTTTCACCACCAACCAATCAGGAGCGGGGCTAGGTCTAGCCGATGAATTCTTCAACGGAAAATTATATTATTATTTATATATGATTAAAAAAATTTATGTATATATAGTAGATATTAAACTTGAACCCCCATCGATTTTTTCATATGGTTACTTCTTCATAATTTCAACCTTGTTTATAGTAAAAAATTCTGACTTGGTCATTGCCATCAACCACGTTCAATTCCTTCATCAGCAATCGTTTTTCCTATGGTATGACTTAGAAGTGTGTTAATTTTACTATTCACCACCATTACCACTCATTTTTTAAGTGTGTTAATTTTACTAAACTAATCGTTTTCACCATCCTCAATTTTCTCTGAATATTTATATTTAATTATTAGTCAACTTTTATTTTCATAAATATCCTAATTATTGAACACTACATCATTCCTTTATGGGCCAGGCTAATTATTGAATATTTTTGTTCCCATCTTCTTGTTTCACATCAGCATAGTAATATACTCATATGAGTTGGGCTAATTCAAATTTTAATTATTTTTTTATGTGTTCATCTATTTCAGAATAATTTTAGATAAAAAAATTTAAAGTTAAACTAGAATGATTAAACTTCAATTATATGTGCATGAACTTCAAGAAAAATTATCTGAACTAGCATCAGGTAAAAAGGGTTGAACTTCAACCACTAATGATTTAGGTTCAAACACATATGACTTTGATAAGTATGACTTCAGACATTATACGCCTGAATTTATTTCGAAGTGATTTATAAACTTTACACACTGCAAGTATAACTCAAAATTCAAATGGTGATACTAAAATAAATTGGGTATCTCCGCACTTTGGCCCACTTCTCCCATGGGTTCCCCATACCTATAAGGTTTGACTTACCAACAAGGATTGTGGTAGAGTGGTAAGTATTCTTTCATCGTTAATTAGAACTCAGAAGTCTCAGGTTTGAGTTCCCATTGGGTATGGAGTCGCCTTTGATAGAGAGCATTTTACTTCCCAATGTGGGATTTCTCGATGTGAATCCAGATTTAGTCGGGCCCCAGTGTGGATACCAGACACCGAATGAACAACCAAAATAAAAGGCTTGATCACTTACTAGAGTGATACGTAAATATCTTATCCTTCATTTTCATTAAAGTATTCCATAGTTGTATCACATGTTTATGTTAAATCAATATGTACATGATATATATTTGTGTATATACTTATTTCACTCAATTATGCTTAACTAATTAAATAAAATCTAAAGTATAACAAGTAGATCGAAAAGCTTAACAAATGCCTATATAATAAGTTAGTTCAAACTTTTTTTAAAATACTCACATTAGTAAATATTTTAGTATCGTATCTTGTTTGATTTGAAATAGATCAAGAACCATAATCATGTGGTATCTTACATTAAACATTTTTTAAATGTAATTAACTACATATATAGGACATATAAAGTACAATAAACACCCTATTTTTTGCCATGTAGTATAAATTTAATTTATAATTGTAGTTTATTCCTTATTAAACTGAAAAAAAGGAGACAAGTTTATCTACCTGACATGTATTGTTTTGAAGATTAATACAATTAGTGATTGTTTTGAATAAAAGATTTCTTTATTCTTAATTTGAGATCTCAGATTTCAACAGGAGAATAAAGAATTTCTTAGTAAAAAATAATATTATTTTTTACTATTTTTAGTCAAAGATTTCGAATTTGAGCATTGAAATCAAAAATGTAAATTGACGTCATAAAAGGTTGATTTTTTTGATTTATTTCTTTAGGAAAGTTTAATATGAATATAATTGCTTCATAAATCAATTAAATTATTCGTATCTATTTTAAGTAATTTCATTATTACATTAGTAAGTAATTACATCTCATGCTTTCTGTGGTAATTACATCTCATGCTTTCGGTAACACTACATCAAAAATAATTTTTAGCTGTAATTAATTAACAATAATAACTCAATTACCGCTAAATATATATATATATTTTTAGAGACAGTTAACATTCTTCGTAACTTTTTATAAAACCTATAGTAACATTGAAAATTTGGATCCAATAATAATTAACTAATATCGATAAATATTTTAACACTCTTCATTAATATACATATTGAAATTTGGATCCAATAATAATTAACTAATATCGATAAATATTTTAACACTCTTTATTAATATACAATATTTATTGCCGCTAATTATTATATGATGTAAATGTAGGAGTAGAGCTAACCATGTAAAGATTCTGATTAACTCAATAATTATTACTTAGATTATGTATTTTGCATTAATGAATTTATTAAATATTATAATTAAAAAGAGCTATGGAATATTTAGAATTCACAAATTTTAAATTTTGACTCAATCTTTAAGTAAGTACCTATTCATCTTTTTTACTTATATATTTAAATATTTTGAATTTGAATCATGAAAATGAAATAACATTTGATAAAAACATTTGAAAATGTAATTTTTCAAATACAAATTCAGATTAATCCAATTTGGATGCAAATGGATTTGTGAATGAGCACATGGAGATGCATTTAACAGAGCAAAAACCACATGGTTCTGACCAACTCACCTCGTTATGCACAAATTTCATAAAAGTAGAACTGTATATCTTTTTTTTTTTTTTTTTGTTAATAATAATAATAATTTGAGCAACTCAGTTTAAGTCAACTATAATTGTACTCAATAAGTTTATAATAAATGCTTGAATTTCAAAAGATATGTTACGCTAATAATTAATTTAGTATAATCATATATATATAAAAGAGAACCTTAGGCCTGTCTACGTGGCGCCACCAGAATTCAGGATTCTCTTTTAATTTATTTATTTTCAAAACTAGCCTTTCCCTTTTATGAAAAGTTGCGATTTTTATGAAAAATTGTGATTTTTTTGAAGAGTAGTGACTTTTTTGAAGAGTTGCGACTTTTATGAAGAGTTGCGACTTTTATGAAAAATTGTGACTTTTATCAAAGGTTGTGACCTTTTCGAAAGAGTTGTGACTTTTCTGATAAGACACAAAAAAATATTTGTTCACACTACTCTTTGTTGTTTATAAATAGAGGGAAATAAACTGAATAGTTTTGTGTAATATTTTCTCTTTCAAGTATACATAATAAGTTGAATTGTTGTCCAATATGATACATTCTCCCTTTAATTTTCATTTTAATAATTACTTAAGATATATTTAAATGAGAACTTTAAAATAATATATGTAAAAACAAAAGGTAGGGCTGAACTTTCTACATGTTAGAATTAAAATATTTGTTCACTTTTTCCAACCTTTTACAATTTATTTATCTCTACACCAACGATTATTTATTATTAGAATATTTAATATTACCGGTTGATGCATTTGATTCCTCAAAAATATCGAATAGTAACACTTCCTGGAAGCAAAATGATAAATTATAAAATCAGATGATTGATTGAAGGATAACTGATAAGATGTTATAATTATCACTTTCTTTGTAGTCTTTTAATTTAAATAACTAATAGATTTTAAGTATTATTTTATAAATTTCGTAACATTAATTTTCCTTCACGGCTTATATCTGTGTGACATGAAGACCAAATTTACCGTTGCACCAACATACTCATGATATGGTAGTCCCTTTTAGCACGGTAATAATAAGGTGTATAGAAATTTACTACTTGGGGGACCCTTTCTACACCTACCCTTATTCTCTTGCTTCAATTATTGAAGTGAAAAAGTAATGAAAAACCAGACTCCATTGGAAAAAGGACAGTTTGCAAACACAGTTGTAACAATTACTAGCAAAAAAGAGAGAGTTTGAGAGAAATCACAGGTCATTTCTTGTTTGCAAAAAAGAGAAAGTCTGAGAGAAATCACAGGTCATTCTTCTTTGCAAATCACTCTTAGCATTCATCAGGTAAAATAAAGCTCTTAACCGACACTATTTGAAGATATATTTTGTCAAAATTCTTAAAGAATCATTTTGTGTGTTTCCTTGTTTTGATTTGCAGATTTGAGAAATGGAGATTGGGTTAGCAGTTGGTGGTGCGTTTCTCTCTTCAGCTTTGAATGTTCTCTTTGATAGGCTTGCTCCTCACGGTGATCTGCTCAACATGTTTCGGAAGCGTAAGGATCATGTTAAGCTCTTAAAGAAGCTGGAGGACATTTTGCTTGGTCTTCAGATAGTGCTAAGTGATGCAGAGAATAAGCAAGCATCAAATCGACATGTGAGCCAATGGCTTAATAAGCTCCAGAGTGCTGTGGATGGCGCTGAAAATTTGATAGAAGAAGTCAATTATGAAGCTTTGAGGCTTAAGGTGGAAGGCCAGCATCAAAATCTTGCAGAAACAAGCAACAAACAAGTAAGTGACCTCAACCTGTGCTTGACTGATGAATTTTTCCTTAACATAAAGGAGAAGTTGGAAGAAACCATTGAAACATTGGAGGAGTTGGAAAAGCAAATTGGTCGCCTTGGCTTAAAGGATCATTTTGGTTCAACTAAACAAGAAACTAGAACACCTTCAACTTCTTTGGTTGATGATTCTGGTATCTTTGGAAGGCAGAATGAAATAGAGAATTTGGTTGGTCGTTTATTGCCTATGGATACAAAGGGAAAAAATCTGGCTGTAGTTCCTATTGTTGGAATGGGCGGCCTGGGTAAGACAGCACTTGCTAAAGCGGTTTACCATGATGAGAGGGTGAAGAACCGTTTTGGTTTGAAAGCTTGGTATTGTGTTTCTGAGCCATATGATGCTTTGAGAATAACGAAAGGGTTACTTCAAGAAATTGGCTCATTTGACT
>NW_006238943.1:2650796-2657508 GCF_000226075.1 Solanum tuberosum | reverse complement strand
CTCTTGGTCTTTATTTAAAAGACATGCATTTGAAAACATGGATCCTATGGGACATCTGGAACTTGAAGAGGTCGGAAAACAAATTGCAGCTAAGTGCAAAGGACTGCCCTTAGCTCTGAAGACGCTGGCTGGCATGTTACGCTCCAAATCAGAGGTTGAAGAGTGGAAACGTATTCTAAGAAGTGAAATATGGGAGCTGCGAGACAAGGACATATTACCAGCGTTGATGCTGAGCTACAATGATCTTCCCGCACATTTAAAGCGATGTTTTTCCTTTTGTGCAATATTTCCTAAAGATTATCCATTTAGGAAAGAACAAGTCATTCATCTGTGGATTGCCAATGGTCTCGTACCACTGGAAGATGAAATAATTGAAGATTCAGGCAACCAATGCTTTCTCGAGTTGAGGTCAAGATCATTATTCGAAAGGGTGCCAAATCCTTCTGAAGGAAACATAGAGAATTTATTCTTAATGCATGACCTTGTCAATGATTTAGCCCAAATTGCATCTTCAAAACTTTGTATCAGGTTGGAAGAGAGCCAAGGATCTTGTATGTTGGAAAAAAGTCGACACTTATCTTATTCAATGGGATATGGTGGTGAGTTTGAGAATTGACACCCCTCTACAAATTGGAGCAGCTGAGGACATTGCTTCCGACATGTATTGATGTCACGAATTATCACCCTCTAAGCAAGAGGGTGCAGCTTAACATATTGCCAAGACTAACATCCTTAAGGGCATTATCGTTGTTAGGATATAAGATTGTTGAGTTGCCAAATGACTTGTTTATCAAATTAAAGCTCCTCAGATTTTTGGATATTTCTCAGACACAGATTAAAAGGTTGCCAGATTCCATTTGTGTGTTGTATAACTTAGAGACACTTCTCCTGTCATCTTGTGCTGATCTTGAGGAGCTACCGCTGCAGATGGAGAAGTTGATTAACTTGCGTCATCTTGACATAAGCAACACTCGTTTCTTGAAGATGCCGCTACATCTGAGCAAGTTGAAAAGCCTCCAAGTGCTATTGGGAGCCAAGTTTCTTGTAGGTGGTTTGAGTATGGAAGATTTGGGTGAAGCACAAAACTTGTATGGATCTCTATCAGTTGTAGAGTTGCAAAATGTGGTTGATAGAAGGGAAGCTGTGAAGGCAAAGATGAGGGAGAAGAATCATGTTCAGCAGTTATCTTTGGAGTGGAGTGAAAGTAGTAGTGCCGACAATTCACAAACAGAAAGAGACATACTTGATGAGCTACGCCCACATAAAAACATAAAAGAAGTCAAAATCATCGGATATAGAGGGACAACATTTTCGAATTGGCTAGCTGATCCTTTGTTTCTTAAGCTAGAACAGTTTTCTATTGATAACTGCAAGAACTGTTTTTCCTTGCCAGCACTAGGACAGCTTCCTTGTTTGAAAATCCTTTCCATTAAAGGGATGCATGGAATAACAGAGGTGACGGAAGAATTCTATGGCAGTTTGTCCTCTAAAAAGCCTTTTAACTGTCTTGAGGAACTTATATTTGAAGATATGCCGGAGTGGAAGCAATGGCACGTACTAGGAAGTGGAGAGTTCCCTGTACTTGAGAATCTTGAAATTAAAAATTGCCCTGAACTCAGTTTGGAGACAGTACACATCCAACTTTCAAGTTTAAAAAGTTTTGAAGTAATTGGTTCTCCCACGGTTGGAGTTGTTTTTGAGGGAATGAAGCAGATTGAGGAATTATATATTGGTGATTGTAACTCTCTTGCCTTCTTTCCTTTTAGCATACTTCCCACTACCTTGAAGACAATAAGGATATCTGGTTGCCAGAAATTGAAATTGGATCCGCCAGTTGGTGAGATGAGTATGTTTCTCGATGAATTGACACTGCATAGATGTGATTGTATAGATGTTATATCACCTGAGTTGCTCCCAAGAGCACGTCATTTGGGGGTACATGATTGCCACAACCTTACTAGGTTTTTGATTCCTACTGCCCCTGAAAGTCTCGATATTCAGAATTGTGAGAATGTTGAAATACTTTCGGTGGCATGTGGGGGGACCCAGATGACGTCACTGACTATTCATGGCTGTTCAAAGCTGAAGTGGCTGCCAGAACGTATGCAGGAACTCCTTCCATCTCTTAAGAAACTAATTCTGTATAATTGTCCAGAAATAGAGTCCTTTCCTGAAGGAGGATTGCCCTTCAATTTAGAAGCCCTTTGGATCAACAAGTGCAAGAAACTGGTGAACGGCCGAAAGTAGTGGCGTTTACAGAGACTCCCCTGTCTCATACAATTAATCATCTTCCATGATGGCAGTGACGAAGAGACTGTTGGTGGTGAGAATTGGGAGTTGCCTTCCTCTATTCAATCACTTAGAATAAACAATGTGAAAACATTAAGCGGCCAACATCTCAAAAGCCTCACCTCTCTTCAATATCTATATATTGAGGGTAATTTACCTCAAATTCAGTCAATGCTGGAACAAGGCCAGTTTTCGCACCTCACTTCGCTTCAACATCTACAAATCAGGAATTTCCCTAATCTCCAATCACTTCCTGAATCATCACTGCCCTCCTCCCTCTCTCAGCTGAATATCTCCTTTTGCCCTAAGCTCCAATCTCTTCCAGTAAAAGGGATGCCCTCTTCCCTCTCTAAACTACATATTTCAGAATGCCCATTGCTCAAACCACTACTAGAATTTGACAAGGGGGAATACTGGCCAAATATTGCTCAATTTCCTAGTATATACATCGATGGGGAATGCATGTGATGATTAAAACGAATGGCTCTTCAACTGATGTAAACTATTCTTTTCCCTTGGAAGCTTTTTATTTCCGTTTACTTCACTTTGCTTTTTTGTTAATTCTTTTCATTTTTAATCACTAGTTCTGGAAACATGAAGTACATATATCTTCCTAATAAAAAGAATACACCCTTAATTATAAAATTGACTAAAAGTGCATAAAGTAAAAATAACTAATTATTGCACAAATATAATATTCAAATGAGGATATACTAAAATACCACATGTTAGGTTAATGTATACAAAACAACTAACCAATGTAAATTCTCAATATTAATAACCATAAAACAATAAAAAGTTATACAATAACAACAAACAAGAAACATAAACATTAAAAAAAAACAAATAAAAAGAGACAAGATAAGAGAGCATAGAGAAATTGATATTAACACATGACAATATAGTGGAAGTATCAATTCCAACAATCCTTTGTCACAATCTACATATAATTAATATTGTTATTCTAATAATATAGCTTTTTGTCATGCTTTCCCTATTAAAAAAATTAAATATTAGAAAGATCCTAATAGGAAAAAACTATAATCTAAAATATTAACTAAGTACTCCTATATACATGCAAAAAATATGAATAACAAATTTATAAGTTATACATACTATTTACTTACCATTAAAAGAAATCTGGACACATTAGTATATGACAGGACATTAAGAGAATCAATATACTCATCTTTTACATCAGTTCACGAGTTCTTTTTTTTTTTTTATTCTTTCTGCTAAAGCTATTATGTCATCCACAGTGAACTCAGGTCTGCTGTTATAGGCAAGTCTTCGACATGGGGCTTTACCGCTGATCCTATTTCATGTTTCCAGTGCAAGCCTCTTTTGTAAGTAGACAAACTCGATTTGTAAATATGTTTGGGACTCAACTAGTGGTTAGAGTATTGATTTTGTAAGATTTGTGTCCAGAAAATCAAATTAGAAAGATAACTCGCGATGATTGAATAAGCTCGAAGAAGTGGATTTGAATTTCAAATCGTGTCTTCTTTTTATGTGTGTGTGTGAGAAATTTGAAGTGTTGTTTAGATTTGTTGGAATAGTCTAAAGAGATTGTCTCTATAAAATTTGAAGTCATTTGATATAGATCTGATTAGATGATTTTGAACAACAATTGCAACTGAAGATGGATATGTATATTATTTTTATAGTTACCAACATGTTATATATTCTATAGTGGATATATTATTCGGTGTTGGGTATCCACATTGGAGTTCAACTAAATTTGGATTTGCACATTTCAACGGGGGGGCGCTCTTGACATGATTTTTTCCATTCCATGGCTTATGCTCCTAAATTCTAATTAAGGGTAGAAAAATCTCAACTATTTCACCACTATTCATGAGTTATATTGGATATACAAGTGCAAATATTTTTGAAAAAACCCAAATAACTAAATCTTACACTCATTAACTACAACAACTAAAAAATATTTATAGCTCTCAAATGTAAGTAGAAGAACTCAAATTTTGGCCATGAAATGACACCATTTTCAATATATATTACTTAGGTTGAAGCCCCATTTTCTTCCTTGTTTTCCCAACGTATAAATCCTTAGACTTGATCATCCCGGGGACTAATCCAATGATCGTCGTGAACGAAAATTGAGCCACTGCATCTTGCCTTCCTAATGAAACGATGATCTTAGGCGATGGACGAGGCTCGTATATTGCAAGTTTGCTTTCTTTTCCTCCGCTCATCAAAAGTTTCAAGTTCTTCGCAGCCACTAGAGCATGTTTTTGAGCCGAATATCCTTGTTTAAGTTCCTAATAGCAAAGAAGCATCATAATTCATTTGAAACATTTTCAAGAAATAAGAAATATGCAGTTTAGTGCTTACCTTAATATCAGTTATATCACCAACAGCAAATATGTTTCTGTGACCCTTGATTCCAAGATTTTCATCAACCTTCAATCTTCCAAAATTATCGATTCGATCCTTCAAATACGTCTCCCTTAACCACTCTGAACCTGGTGGCTTTCCCGTGCAAAGAAAATGGCAATCCGCTCTGATAGTTTCCCCTGACGAGGTGAAATATGTTCTGCTTCCACTCGAGTTGTTAGTGTTATTACTTAAATCGATAGATTGCATCAATTTCACTTCCACATTCTTGTTTTTTAACCATTCTAAAGTCTTGTCAGACGCCTTTGGACCGATAAACTCTAGTAATCTGGATCCGTCGTGCACTAAAGTTACCTTGATAGAAGAAGTCAATTACGAAGCTTTGAGGCTTAAGGTGGAAGTCCAGCATCAAAATCTTGCAGAAACAAGCAACAAACAAGTAAGTGACCTCAACCTGTGCTTGACTGATGATTTTTTCCTTAACATAAAGGAAAAGTTGGAAGAAACCATTGAAACATTGGAGGTGTTGGAAAAGCAAATTGGTCGCCTTGGCTTAAAGGATCATTTTGGTTCAACTAAACAAGAAACTAGAACACCTTCAACTTCTGTGGTTGATGATTCTGATATCTTTGGAAGGCAGAATGAAATAGAGAATTTGATTGACCTATTGTTGTCTGAAGATGCAAGTAGAAAAAACCTGACTGTAGTTCCTATTGTTGGAATGGGCGGCCTGGGTAAGACAACACTTGCTAAAGCGGTTTACAATGATGCGAAGGTTTCTGAGGCATATAAAGCGGACCATTTTGGTCTGAAAGCTTGGTATTGTGTTTCTGAGGCATATGATGCTTTGAGAATAACAAAAGGGTTACTTCAAGAAATTGGCTCATTTGACTCGAAGGATGACAACAATCTTAATCAGCTTCAAGTCAAATTCAGCTTCAAGTCAAATTGAAGGAAAGCTTAAAGGGAAAGAAGTTTCTTATTGTTCTGGATGATGTCTGGAATGACAACTACAATGAGTGGGATGACTTAAGAAATCTTTTTGTAGAAGGACGTATGGGAAGTAAGATCATTGTGACAACACGTAAAGAGAGTGTTGCCTTGATGATGGCAAATGAGAAAATTAGCATGGACAATTTGTCTACTGAAGACTCTTGGTCTTTATTTAAAAGACATGCATTTGAAAACATGGATCCTATGGGACATCTGGAACTTGAAGAGGTCGGAAAACAAATTGCAGCTAAGTGCAAAGGACTGCCCTTAGCTCTGAAGACGGTCGCTGGCATGTTACGCTCTAAATCAGAGGTTGAAGAGTGGAAACGTATTTTGAGAAGTGAAATATGGGAGCTGCCACACAATGACATATTACCAGCGTTGATGTTGAGCTACAAAGATCTTCCTGCACATTTAAAGCGATGTTTTTCCTATTGTGCAATATTTCCTAAAGATTATCCATTTAGGAAAGAACAAGTCATTCATCTGTGGATTGCCAATGGTCTCGTACCTCAGGAAGATGAAATAATTGAAGATTCAGGCAACCAATACTTTCTCGAGTTGAGGTCAAGATCATTATTCGAAAGGGTCTCAAATCCTTCTGAAGGGAACATAGAGAATTTATTCTTAATGCATGACCTTGTCAATGATTTAGCCCAAATTGCATCTTCAAAACTTTGTATCAGGTTGGAAGAGAGCCAAGGATCTCATATGTTGGAAAAAAGTCGGCACTTATCTTATTTAATGGGATATGGTGGTGAGTTTGAGAAATTGACACCCCTCTACAAATTGGAGCAGCTGAGGACATTGCTTCTGACATGTATTGATCTCATGGATTGTTATCACCCTCTAAGCAAGAGGGTGCAGCTTAACATACTGCCTAGACTAAGATCCTTGAGGGTACTATCATTGTCTCATTACAATATTAAGGAGTTGCCAAATGACTTGTTTATCAAATTAAAGCTCCTCAGATTTTTGGACCTTTCTCAGACGGATATAAAAAAGTTGCCAGATTCCATTTGTTTGTTGTCTAACTTAGAGACAGTTCTCCTGTCACATTGTAGTAATCTTT
>NW_006238943.1:2638209-2646948 GCF_000226075.1 Solanum tuberosum | reverse complement strand
GGCAAATTGAAAAGGTGTCAAATAGACAGGAAAACGGGCCCACATGCATTGAATAGTTGGCAGTCATTGAGTGGGTCACTAATACACGTGGCAGCGCTTGCATTTCACGCTTTTGGCTCCAAAAATCGCGTGTTTATTTATTTAAAGGTAGGATAGTTAAAGTGCCTATTTGTGCATTATGAAAATTGGAGGTCAAAGTTAAAATTTGAAGCCAAGTTTAGGGGCCAATATATGTATTATGCCTAAAAAGAATACACCCTTAATTATAAAATTGACTAAAAGTGCATAAAGTAAAAATAACTAATTATTGTACAAATACAATATTCAAATGAGGATACTAAAATACCACATGTTAAGATTAATGTATACAAAACAACTAACCAATGTAAATTCTCAATATTAATAATCATAAAACAATAAAAAGTTATACAATAACAACAAAAAGAAACATAAACATTAAAAAAAAAACAAATAAAAAGAGACAAGATAAGAGAGCATAGAGAAATTGATATTAACATATGACAATATAATGGAAGTATCAACTCCAACAACAATCTTTTGTCACAATCTACATATAATTAATATTGTTATTCTAATAATATAGCTTTTTGTCATGCTTTCCCTATTAAAAAAATGAAATATTAGAAAGACCCAAATAGGATAAGACAATAATCTAAAATATTAACTAAGTACTATATACATGCAAAAAAATATGAACAACAAATTTATAAGTTATACATACTATTTACTTACCATTAAAAGAAATCTGGACAAATAGACATTATCCAACTACTTGAACTTTATCTCTTGTGTGTATTTTGCAATTACATATATAGTTAAGGAAGAAGTTGAGGGGTCACATTAGTATATGACAGGACATTAAGAGAATCAATATACTTATTGGAGAGAAGTTTGATGGTCACATTACAAGTACGTCAGTTGGTGAAACTGATAATAACTCATCAAAAAAATTGATTAACAACTGGAAGAGAATTAAATGAGAGTAAAAGGAATAACGGATATAAGTTAATTTTTGTATGTTCTTTTAAAATGATTATTTAACTTTTAAAGGATGTTATCTATTATTTATTGTTTTATATTATTTTGATTTATTTTAGGGATAAAATGGCAATTCAACTCTGTATTTTGAACCTTTCCACTTTTAATATAGATATAATACATAAACATGACCCTTAACTTGGCTTCAGCGGACAACTATGCCCTTCAACTTTGAGTGTGTACAAGTAGACACTTAAACTTGTATGAAATTGAACAAGTAGACACACGTGTCCTACATGACATAATACACGTAGGACACCACGTAGGACACAAAATTGCCATGCAGGGTGTCATGTAGGACGAATGTGTCTATTTATTCAATTTTATACAAGTTTAAGTGCCTACTTGTGCACACACAAAGTTAAGAGTCATGTTTAAGTATTATGCCTTTAATATAAAATGATGATATATGATGATGTTGTGCTCATCATCAAACACATAGCTTTATATTTAAGCTTTATAGAGAATCTAAATTTTTTAAGAGATAATTAGGGATAACGATCACAAGTTTTAGGAAATAAGTGCAACTTCCATTGTCAGAATAATTAGATGTTATATAATTCTATATTTCTTGGATAGCGACCAGACAACTACACAGGGCAATGCTTGATGTATGAGCTTCAGATATACATTTGCAGGGTGTTTATCCGACGAGTAATAAAATCACAGTCTTCAGATATCTTCTCTTGCATAACTTTTGCAATTTTAAACTTTATTTTGAACTGTACATGTTGTTGCTAACTTGAACATGTTATGTGCTTAATCAGATGTGGATTTTGAAAGGCGAGTACGACAAGTCTGGTCCATCCATTGTCCACAAGAAGTGCTTCTAAGGTGCTGCTGCTATTTTTTACATCTGTTCACGAGTTCTTTTTTATTTTTTTTGTTCTTTCCGCTAAAGTTATTATGTCATCCACAGTGAACTCAGGTCTTCTGTTATAGGCAAGTCTTCGAGATGGGGCTTTACTGCTGATACTATTTCATGTTTCCAGTGCAAGCCTCTTTTGTAAGTAGACAAACTCGATTTGTAAATATGTTTGCGACTCAACTAGTGGTTAGAGTATTGATTTTGTAAGATTTGTGTCCAGAAAATTAAATTAGAAAGATAACTCACGATGATTGAATAAGCTTGAAGAAGTGGATTTGAATTTCAAATCGTGTCTTCTTTTTTATGTGTGTATGTGTGTGAGAAATTTGAAGTGTTGTTTAGATTTGTTGGAATAGTCTAAAGAGATTGTCTCTATAAAATTTGAAGTCATTTGATGGAGATCTGATTAGAAGATTTTGAACAACAATTGCAATTGAAGATAGGTATGTATATTATTTTTATAGTTAGCAACGTGTTATATATTTTATAGTGGATATATTATTCGGTGTTGGGTATCCACATTGGAGTCCAACTAAATTCGGATTTGCACATTTCAACGGGGGGCGCTCTTGACATGATTTTTTCCATTCCATGGCTTATGCTCCTAAATTCTAATTAAGGGTAGAAAATCTCAACTATTTCACCACAATTCATATGAGTTATATTGGATATACAAGTGCAAATATTTTTGAAAAAACCCAAATAACTAAATCTTACACTCATTAACTACAACAACTAAAAAATATTTATAGCCCTCAAATGTAAGTAGAAGAACTCAAATTTTGGCCATGAAATGACACCATTTTCTCACACTCAAAATGATGTTAAATTTCATGAATGAAACAATATATATTACTTAGGTTGAAGCCCCATTTTCTTCCTTGTTTTCCCAACGTATAAATCCTTAGACTTGATCATCCCGGGGACTAATCCAATGATCGTCATGAACGAAAATTGAGCCACTGCATCTTGCCTTCCTAATGAAACGATGATCTTAGGTGATGGTCGAGGCTCATATATTGCAAGTTTGCTTTCTTTTCCTCCGCTCATCAAAAGTTTCAAGTTCTTCGCGGCCACTAGAGCATGTTTTTTAGCCGAATATCCTTGTTTAAGTTCCTGATAGCAAGAAGCATCAGAATTCAATTGAAACATTTTCAAGAAATAAGAGATATGCAGTTTAGTGCTTACCTTAATATCAGTTATATCACCAACAACAAATATGTTTCTGTGACCCTTGATTCTAAGATTTTCATCAACCTTCAATCTTCCAAAATTATCGATTTGATCCTTCAAATATGTCTCCCTTAACCACTCTAAACCCGGTGGCTTTCCCGTGCAAAGAAAATGGCAATCCGCTCTGATAGTTTCCCCAGACGAAGTGAAATATGTTATGTTTCCACCCGAGTTGTTTGTGTTATTACTCAAATTGACAGATTGCATCAATTTCACTTCCACATTCTTGTTTTTGAACCATTCTAAAGTCTTGTCAGACGCTTTTGGACCGATGAAATCCAGTAGTCTGGATCCGTCATGCACCAAAGTTACCTTCTTTTGAGGAAAATCAACAGCGATTTCTGCAGCAAGTTCAACACCAGTAGGACCACCACCAACAATCAATATAGAATCAACTGCTTTTATCTTTTCATTCTCTGCAACAACAAGAATGATGCAAAAATTAGTCGAACATCACAACATTTTGACTAGTAATATCCTCACTAGTACATCTCAACATTAACAACAAGATAATTGACTGAATCCCATGAAAACTTGCTAGAGGAACCGCTCAACGTATACAAAACACCCATGCTTTAGCTTTGTTTTACCATTTTCCAAAAAGGACACCAAAAACAGTCGAGCCTCGCGCCATTTTGACTAGTAATATCAAGTAGTAATCTACAACGTTAACATGATGATCACAAAAGAGAAGATTTAATCACTAGTACATCTCGTAAGAGAGTAAAGCAGTCACGATCAAGACAATTGGCTGAACCTCATGAAATTAAACTTGCCAGAGAAGCCGATTTACAAATAAAGAATCTTTGCTCAACGGATACAAACCACTAATGCTTTAGCTTCTTTTTATCATTTTCCAAAAAGTTGATAAAACTTAGTGAGTATAAACATTCCATATGATTGTAATTTATATGTACAAGTAATTTGCTCGTTGGAAAGCAGACAAGATAGTAAATCGAACGAATAAAGCACATGAATGATATCTTAAAGAAGTCTTTGATGCTATGTAATATGTATATATATACCTGTTTGATATTTTTCCAATCTGTCTGTTCTCGTTACAGGTAGGGGATCGTAGTGACCTGTGGCTACCACAAGATAGTCATAGGTAACTTGATGTCCGTCTGCAGTCAAGACTTTTTTGTTGGTGATATTAGTGACTTCAGACACTATGAGACGCCCATTGGCGAGGTAATCTTTGTGGTGGATCAAAGATCTCTCCGCGAATGAAGGCTCTACCGTTGCTCTTAAACTCACCCATGGTATCTCGAAATAGTCCTTCTTGTCAACAGTTTTTTACTAATTAAGACACATTGAAGTACACCACAATGATTGATTTCTCAGATGATCACTCAACTAATAGTTTTTTTTATCTCAGAAAGTCATTTTTCTTCGAGATTCCAACTTTCTTAAGCAAAAAAAGTGACTTTCTGAGATAGTAATTAACTACGGAGGCCTTTTTTTCAATTTGTTCTATTTTGAAGAATCCAAGCTTGATGGACAAAGTTAAACCATACTTGTACTAGTGGAAGTACCAAATACCATGTGAAATCAATTGAGGTGTAGACAAGCTGACTCAGACATCACGATTATCAAAATAATAATTACTCCCTCCGTCCCATTTTATGTGGCAACATTTGACCGGGCACGAAGTTTAAGAAATAAAGGAAGACTTTGAAATGTTTACCAAATTGTCCTTTAAAAAATACTCATTTTTCTCTCTCCTCATAAATTTATTGGAGTATTATTTTAAGATTAAGTGGGACCAACAAGGATAAAAGAGGAATTGTACCTTTAAATACTTACCATATTAGGAAATGTGACATCTTTTTTTAGACTGACCAAAAAGGAAATGGTGCCACATAAAATGGGACGGAGGGAGTATTATAATTAGCAAAACTTATTGAACTTACGGATCAATAAGAGTTAAATCTGCATCAAATTGAAGAGACTTTGCAATGAGGGAACCAGCAACTCCGCCACCGATCACCACCACTCTCCTCCCTCTTCTGCCATCGCCCCACTCCGGTGGATTCTCCATTATACTCGCAATTATTTTCTTCACAAAAGAAGAAGAAGAAGAAGAAGAAAAATTGTGGAAAAATTAAGAAAGAAAAAAAAGGCAATTCAAGAATTGACAAAATAAATAAAGAAGAAAGAAAAAATATGGAAATTGTCAACTACGCGGGAGTAACAGCCATGATGAAAAGGACAAGGAGTAACAGCCATGATGAAAAGGACAAGGAAAATAACATCTTGTTTGAATGGTTGGTACCAGTATTATTTATGTTGTATCGTTAGTTTAAATATAATATTTGTTAATATATAATATCTATTTTGTTTTATAAATGATTTGATGTGATTGTATCGTTATCTTATTTTATTTATTTTGTCTTTATTTATTATTTATTTTACTGTGATTTATGTGACACAATTTGAATTTTGAGAGTCAAAGATCTTGAATTTGGGTTTATTTTTTTTTGAAATAAAATTCTACTTATTTGGAAACTGTGTATAAAGTATTACTCGTATAAGTTACGGACAATTCAAAATATATGAAAAAATTACGATCAAAGAAAGATTCGTTTTGATCTCGATATTAGAAAAATATCACATAAATTGAGACGATAATAATCATATTTTATCATTTAATATATCCTTTTACGATAGCTCTACATCGTACTTTACTTTTTTCATAGGTTGATTCTTTAAATTGTTAGTATCGAAAATTATATAATAATAAAAAATAATACAATCGATTTAAATATTATATTTATATTATAATACAAGACAATATAATACGATGTATTATGGTAAAATAATAGGTTGTACCATCCAAATTAGAAAAGTGTCAGCACAGAATGATTCCACTTAAAGGAAAGGAAATTCAATATATAATATTATCGAAGAAACCTTCAAACTTTCTAGTACGTGTATTTCATTTTATATGATATTATTATTTTTATTAATATATTTTAAATAATATTAATTTTTATATTTAAAAATAAATTTCAACATGTTCATCTTTTCTTAATAAAAAAGTTTTTATAGACATGTAAATATTTGTCATTTTTATGATAAAACTTTCTAAGTCATACTATACGAAAATGTCAGTATTTAATTAAAATACATCTCATAAATTGATACGAAAAAAAAAGATACTAATATAATCCCATAAATTGATACGAAAAAAAGATATTAATATAATTTAATTTTCTTGAATTGATGTACCTAGGATATGTCATTTTATATCGTGTCTCATCACGTATACAGTTGAATAAATATCAAGAGGCCACTTGTTATTACTCATTTTAGACTCTACCACCACCCAAGGAGCGGAGCTAGGTATGGTCGATGGGGTTTATTTGAATTTTTTTCGATGAAAATTATATTATTGTTAATTTATACACGAAAAATTACTTTTTATGTATATTATATAATAGATATTGAACTTTCATCGATGTTTTCATGTGTTAGCTTTTTCTTCATTTTTTAATCCTTTTAGTGAAAAATATTGACTATGTCACTGTCATGCACCGACCACCTTCAATTCCTTCATCACCAATCTCCATTATTAGCGCAGATACCAATTACCTTTATCGCCTTCATCTTTTCCAATCAATCACCACTATTATCAAATATCATAACCAATTAACCATCGATCACTATCAATTGCCTCCGCCAACCACAATTATCATTGGCGAATATCTCACACGTCTTTACTAATTACTACCATTACGACTCATTTTAAAATGTATTTTACTAAACTAACCGTTTGTTTTTTTTTTTTTTTTGCAATTCTCAATTTCTCTGAATATAATATTTGATTATTATTTAACTTTTATTTTTCATAAATATCCTAATTATTGAACATTACACCATACACCATTCCTTTATGGGCCAGGCTAATTATTGAATATTCTTGTTCCCATCTTCTTGTTTCATATCAGCATGGTAGTATACTCATATGAGTTGGGCATAAATATCACACCATTTCATACTAGGCCATATTATTTAAGTTGTACTCAAATTTTAATTATTTTTTTAATGTGTCTATCTATATCTATTTCAAAATAATTTTAGATAAAAATGTTTGAAGTTACATAAAAATGATTAAGCATCAATTATGCGTGCATGAACATCAAAAAAATTGTCTGAACTAGCATCAGGTAAAAGGGTTGAACTTCAACCATTTATGACTCAAGTTCAGACACATATGACTTTGATAAGTTTGACTTCAGATATTGTACGTCTGAATTTATTCTGAAGTAACTTATAAACTTTACCCTCCTATGTAGTTTGTGAGCTATTGCATAGGAGCGGAGGTTTAACCCTGTGCGCACCCAAAGGATAGCGACTACGGGTTTCCCTTGTCATAAAAAAAAAGTAACTTATAAACTTTACACGCGGTAAGTTTAGCTTAAATGGTGATACCAAAATAGAGTATCTCCGCACTTCGGCCACTTCTTCCATGGGCTTCCCATCCCTATAAGGCTTGACTTACCAACAAGGATTTGTGGTGAGCGGTAAGTATATACCCTTTCATTTGAATTCGAGTCCCTTTGAATATGGGGTCGTCTATGTTAGGGAGCATTTCACCCCAGTGGGACTTCCTGGCATGAATCCTCTAGATCCAATATGGGACTTCCCGATGTAAATCTGAATTTTGTCGGACTCTAATGTGGATATCAGACACCGAATTGAAAAAAAAAAGGCTTGACTTACTAGAGTGATACATAAAAATCTTATTCATCATTTTCATTCAAGTGTTCCTTTTTTGTGTCAAATGTTTATATAAAATCAAGATATACATAATATGTGTTTGTGTATATACTTCTTTCACTTAATTATGGTTAACTAATTAAACAAAATCTAAATTAACAAGTAGATCGAAAAGCTAAACAAATGCTATATTTAATAACTTGGTTCAATTTTTTTGTAAAATACTCACATTAGTTAATACTTTAGTATCGTGTATATATATATATGTAAAGTACAACAAATACCTTATTTTTTGCCATGTTGTTAGTATAAGTTTAATTTATATTTGTAGTCTACTCCTTATTAAACTGAAAAAAGGAGACAAACTTATCTACATGACATATATTGTTTTAAAGATTAATACAAAACAAATGATAAAACTAATAAACAATTAGTGATTATCATATATATGCTTGTAATTAGAGATCAGAGCATGTGGGGTGTTTAATTAGCACTTATATAGACCACTAAGTTGCCAATGGAATGATTTGGATTTCTTTATTCTTAATTCGAGATTTCGGATTTTAATAAGAGAATAAAAAGAAATTGATTAAAAAAACCTTTTCATTGTTTTTAATCAAAGGTTTCGAGTTCGAGTATTAAAAGGAAAACTTCTTAGTAGGAAGCTTTTTCTCTACTTCTACTTTTAAGCCAGGTTTATTTTCATTAAGATTAATACGTAAATATGAACGATCATTTGAATGATTAAGATGTTACTTCTAGATCTGAACACTAAATAATTAAGATTGATTATTTTTTAGAATTTGATATTTAACAAATTGATTCATGATAAATCTTGTGAAGTTTTTTTTTTTTTT
>NW_006238943.1:2627006-2638088 GCF_000226075.1 Solanum tuberosum | reverse complement strand
CTTGTGAAGTTTTTTTTTTTTTTAAAAAAAACATATTATTGTTTGATATATTATATACAATAATAACAAATAAAAAGTAATAATTTTATCAGATGGTAAAATTATAAAAATAAATAAATAAAGTAATTAAAACGTAATAAAAATTGAGCTGATTGAGTTTTGATCCACTTGTTTGCCCATTTGAACCCAACTTTTAGGCAATATCAATAATATATCTATTTATTAACTAAATTAACTTAGTCCGCTTAAATTCAATTTAATCCGTCCATTTATCACCCGTATCCTTTTAATTGGGGTTTTTAGGACCATATGTCATATGTGCTTACATTATGCAATTATATCCTATTGCTTGGGAGAAATTAAAGGCTTTGCTAAAGTAAAAATGGTTTTAGTTAATACATTTAATAATTTCATAAATAATGACTAATTACTTTGCCTATGTCATTTATTTATCAAAAATGGTACAAAATTTAATACATAAATCTTATAATTACATGGAATTTTTCAAATTTTGTAATTAAATTATGAGACACACGATAACAATATTTTTTATATTTTTAAATAAAAAAAGGGCATCATATAAATTCATGTTTCTCTAATAAAATTTTCTGGTCCCTCTTAATATGCCTTAATTATGTAGATATGGAAGCAACCAAAATTAACTTTCTTTTATTATTTATTGTAAGTAGATATGGAAGTCACATCATTTTTAAAAAAAACTGAATTAGTTGATTTCCAAGAAGTAATTAGAGTAATAAAAGGTTGATTTTCTTAAAAACAATTATTTAGGAATGTTTAATATGAATATCATTGCTTCATAAATCAATTAAATTATGCATGTCCACTTTAAGTAATTTCATTATTACATCAGTAAGTAATTACATCTCATGCTTTCTACGGTAACAATATATCAAAAATGATCTTAACTGTAATTAATTAACTGTAGTAACTTAATTGCCGCTAAATATATATTTTTAGAGGCAATTGACATTCTTTGTAAATATTCCTAAAACATATAGCAACATTGAATCTAATAATAATTAACTAATATCGATAAATGTTTTAATACTTTTTATTAATATGCATATTTATTGCCGTTTTTTTTATATAATGTAAATATAGGAGTAGAGCTACAATACTATGTACAGATTTGAATGAACTCAATAACAACTACTTTGATTACATATTTATATTAATGAATTCACTAAATATTATAATTAAAAGAAGCTATGGAAAATTTAGAACTTACCCGTTTTAAATTTAGGCTCCACCTTTAAGTAAGTACTTATTCATCTTTTTTACTCATGAAAATGAAATAACATTTGATAAAAACATGTTATCTTAAAGTGTAATTTTTTAAATAAAAATTCAAATTAATTAAATTTCAAATTAAAAAGAAAAAAAAAGGCAAATGGATCTTTGAATGAGCACATGGTGATACATTTAAGAGAGCAAAAACCACATGGTTCTGACCAACTCACCTCCTTATACACAAATTTCATAAAAGCAGAACTCTATACTTTTTATATTTTGGTTAATAATAATAATAATAATTTGAGTAATTCAGTTTTATCAGTCAACTATAATTGTACTCAATAAGTTAATGAATGCTTCAATTTCAAAAGATGTATTATAACAATAATAAATTTAGAATAATTTTATAGATAAAATTTGAGAAAAATAAATTATATATAGATTATGAAGGGAGTCATCTTAAACGTAGGATGGTCTGATGCATATATTTTCTATCAAAAAATTATGTAGCGTATAAAGTAGAATGTTAGCATTTAAGAGTGTATATTTAATTTTGCACACTTTTAAGTCTTAATACAATTGACAAGAAAAATTGTGTACATTTCATCAAACTTTGGACTTCACCACTTATTCAAATCATATACCTATCTTCTAGAAATAGAAAAAAAAAATTCAATTAAAAAAAAATACGTTAAAAAATTATTAAAATATCAATTTAAAATAGTATACGTTTTAAACTTAAAGGTTTTTTTTTATGTACCTTATATAATATTCACATTAAGTTAGCAAAATTTATCTTTCATTTTACATATGAGATATAACGTAGAATAATAATATGTATATTAGTGATATATATATATATATATATATATATATATATATATTTTATTTAGTGTTCATTAATCAGTTTTTGATCTAGATTCAAACTAAACAATCTCACGTTAGAAAGGACAAAATGCTCTTAAAATTCAAAACTCAAATTCTTAATTATTAATCACTGTATAATAATTTTTTCATTATTAATCACCGGATACAAATTTATAAGTTGCAAAAAAAAAATTATTATTCTTTCTGATATAAATTAAAATAGAAGCATAGTGAATCACATATTATTGGAAATTTGGAATTGCTTGAGTATCAATTATTAATTAAAAAATAATTCATAGATGCGCTTCCACTCCACATATGCATTCAACAGAGCTGAGAACTGTGACAACTGTTTCTTCAGAGCAACCTCTTTTCTTCAACAAAATAAAGAAGCAAAATACTATAGTACTTATACTAAAAATAATAATATAGATTTTTAATTATTATTTTTTTAAGAAAAGAGGAGCAATACATCACTCACTCTAAGAAGATCCACCCCTTTTTCTTTTTTCACCTAAAAAAGTGTTCTACATTTGATTTCTCAAATACCCAAAAGCCTATTTTGAGTTCAATCTTACCATTCTTGAATAAAAATGCTATCTTTATGTGTTTTGTGTTTATGGGTATCTAAGTCTTGAATAACAATGCAATCTTTATGTGTTTTGTGTTTATGGGTGTCAAAGTTTTGAATAAAATACCAATCTTTATGTGTTTTGTGTTAAAGGGTATCAAACTTTTCTTCTTTTCTTTGGGATTGATCTAAAAAAGATTAAATTTTTAGTTGTTTTGACTGATGAAGAAAATAGTATGACTGATTTTTGAGAGTTCTTGGCATATTATTTTTTGGATTTATTCAAGTGTTTAGTTTCGGATTTTAGTAATGGAGTCAAGAATGGAACATTATGAGATCATGGAACAGATTGGGCGTGGAGCATTTGGTGCTGCTATTTTAGTTAATCACAAGCAAGAAAGAAAGAAGTAATTAAAAAGTTTGGTTTTTTCTTGAAAATGCTTATAAGATTTGAATTTGATGTATTATTGATTTTGTTTCTTTGTGGGGTATCTTGAATTATAGGTATGTGCTCAAGAAGATTCGATTAGCTCAACAAAGTGAACGTTGCAGGAGATCTGCTCATCAAGAGGTAGTACATTGTGTTGTTTCTCAATTTTATTTGGTTATGGTTTTTGCATTTTGTGCATCAAGAGTTTCTAATAGCTTGTTTCGCCAAGTTTTTGAGGAAGTCATAAGTGTTTATTTTATAGAGTTGAGCTGTTTGGCCGAGCTTTTAGGAAAAAAGTAAGTATTTTTGAGTAGTAGCAAGAGCTGCATTTCAGAACTGAAGAAAGTAGTTTTGCTCCAGAAGCACTTCTTTGACCTTGGCCAAGCACAAATTGTTGCTCTAATATTAGCAAAGTGTTTTACAAATGGATTAGCCAAATACAAATTGCTACTCTCCGATGTTATTTTTTGGAAAGCACCTCTGACAAAAGACACATTTCAAAATAAGCAGATTTTGGAACCAAACAGGCCATTAAATAAGGATACTTGCAACTTGGATGTACAGATGGCATTGATCGCTCGTCTTCAACATCCATATATTGTTGAGTTCAAGGAAGCATGGGTAGAGAAGGTGAGAAGCCTGATTTTGTTTTCAAGTGCTGAGTTGACTATAATATCCTTGAAATTGGTGATTATTTTACTCTCATGTCAATCGTACTGTAGGGCTGCTATGTTTGCATTGTTACCGGCTATTGCGAAGGTGGTGATATGTAAGTCTCTATATAACTTTTCATTTTTCATTAGTTTAACTGCTAAACTTAAGTTTAACAATGCATATTTTGATAGGGATGAACTGATGAAAAAAGCAAATGGGCAATATTTTCCAGAAGAGGTATGTTGGCAATGTATTTTAGTTTATCATTTTGCTGGGACATGTTAATTGTACATCTAGATTGTAGACTACGGACACGGGAAAACAAGTTTATAGCTAATTTACGAGTTAATTTGTTCAATCGGTTGGGGTAATGTATTATTGCTCTAGTATAAACTTCAGTTAGTTGCCATTTCCGGGTGTCTAATCCTTCAAGAGATGTTCATAATGCAGAAACTTCTGAAGTGGTTCACTCAAATTTTGTTGGCAGTGGAATATCTGCATTCAAACTTTGTACTACACCGTGACCTTAAAGTGCGTATCTTATTATCTGTTAATATCGTTTTTAAATTTTTATTCTCTCCAATCTATTTTCTGAGGTGATTTCTGCACCTTTCTGTGGCAGTGCTCAAACATCTTTCTGACCAAGGAACACAATGTTCGCCTTGGTAACTAGTAACTACCAATGCTTTTGTTCTTTTATTGAAGTGAAGATGGATGCAGTCGATTTTTCTGATGTAGGCTTACATTTTTTTTTTCCCTTTTACTTTTTTCTCCAGGGGATTTTGGCCTTGCGAAAACGCTGAAGGCTGATGACTTGGCTTCTTCAGTATGTATCTGATACCCGATGCTTTACTTTGTTATTTTCACCTAACCTAAGTAGCTCACATTAGTTTCTACATTCTTAAAACGAAATGTAGGATACAGCATGGCACGGGTAAATCAAGTTGGTGTTTAATTCATTTGGTTGATTATTTACATTGTAAAAGTTAGTCTAACAGAAGGCAGACCTAGAGACATGCATCGGTTCATATGTCTTATATTGTTTATTACTGGCATAGATACATTTCAGAAATCATAGTTCAGTATCTTATTTCTACCTCTTTTAAATTACTCCACCCTGATCCATTTTATTGATGATGTGCTTCTGTGTCCAACATGTGTCATTTTGGATCAGATATGGGCAACAGTACGAACTTGCATGATGATTAAGCACAATCTGAACTATATTTTGCCTAAATAAAACCTGGCATTTAGTTTCTAAATATTTTCCTACTTAGCAAAGCCATAGAGAAACAGGAACCAAGGATGCGAACACTCAGGAGTGTTACGTTCGGGATTACCTAGCCTACATCCCCTCCCCCGTCTCCACCCGCTAGACTAAAGAAAAAATAACAAGAAATAATGGAAGATATCACTTAATGGAACTAAAT
Organism: Solanum tuberosum; assembly: GCF_000226075.1. Lineage (NCBI taxonomy): Eukaryota > Viridiplantae > Streptophyta > Magnoliopsida > Solanales > Solanaceae > Solanum > Solanum tuberosum. The sequence goes on along the minus strand of NW_006238943.1, from coordinate 2,632,882 downwards.
AAGCTAAAACTTTTAGTGGAAGAGATGTTTCAGTAAGCTAATAGTGTTATTTTATATTCCAGGTAGTTGGAACTCCCAATTACATGTGCCCAGAACTTCTTACGGATATTCCATACGGTTTTAAATCAGATATTTGGTCCTTAGGTATGTAACTCCTTTACTCCATTCTGGTTCAAGTGCATTTATATCTTACTTTGAATGTGGTGCCAAATTGTATTGGAGTTCTCTGTAGACATTCATTTCCAATAATTTTTGGAAGATATGAACCTCTCACCTATGTATGTCATCTGTTACCACACCTTTCATTTCATACGGTTATCTTCTTTCCCAACTCTGAGGACACTGGTTTGTTGTAGCAATAATCTCGTGTTTATTTGATATATACATGTCATTGTGGGCTTCTTCTGTGTCTTAAATCCATTCATTTCTTGACCAGGCTGCTGTATGTATGAAATGGCTGCTCACCGCCCTGCATTTAAAGCATTTGTAAGGCTTCTTGAATTTGTTTCTATCATCTCCATTTCAATTCCTTGGATACATAATGAAATGGGAAACTGACCATATATTTTATCTCTTTTGATTAATTTACAAATAGAAGCTTAAATGACTGTCTCTGCATATATAGAGACCTTCGGATGGGGGGTTTCGTTTGTAAGTTAGTGAATTCAAGTGACAAGCAAATCCAAATTCCAACTATATTGTTGAAGAGATGTTCTTCCTTTTAAGCCTGTCCCGAAAAGAATGTCATCTTTCTATAATTAAAATCAATTTTAACTTCAAAATTCTCCTTATACCCTTGATGAAATGATTTATCGCCATACAAATGTCTAAGGTTTATTTTAGACGACAAATTTCAAAAAGTCTTGCTTTCTTTCTTGAACTTTGTGCCAAGTCAAATGGTGCAACATAAATAGGGACAAAGGGAGTAGATGTCAAATCAAAGTACAAACTGTCTTACTTATATAGAGAACTCAGTTTAGACTTCTAATAAGTTAATCCCTTATCTCTAATTATTAGAATATCAATTTAAAATAGTGTACGTTTTAAACTTAAAGGTTTTTTTCACTGTACCTTATATAATATTCACATTAAGTTAGCAAAATTTATTTTTCATTTTACATATGAGATAACGTATATAACTTATAACTATTTAAGATAAATATATTTTATTCAGTGTTCATTAATTAGTTTGTAGCTAGAATAATTGCTCTTGATTAGAACTAAAAATCTCATGTTAGAAAGGACAAAATGCTCTTAAAATTCAAAACTCAAATTCTTATAAAACTAGTCTACAACAAAATTTTAAATTATTAATCACTGTATAACATTTTTTCATTATTAATCACCCCATATACAAATTTATAAGTTGCAAAAATAACAATCTTTTTTTCATTTTGACACAAATAGTTTAACTGTGTGTATGTGTGAAAGAGAAAGTAGAGAGAAAAAAAATTAGTTGGAAGTTGTACTGGTTTATTTGCAACTAAACCTACCACCCTAATCATGATTAAACTAATAAACTATATCTTTCAAAAACTTTAATTATTACTTAGAACATTTTACTTTATTATTACTATTTTCTTTATCTCAATTTATGTAATGTCGAGTTGAGTTTAAAAAAGAAATGTAATTTAGAATAATTTATGAATATTTATGTCATTACAAATTACATCACTGTATAACAATTTTTCATTATTAATCACCCCATGATTTTTTTTCGTACTCAGACTAATAACTATCCAAGTCATTTCACGAATAAAATATGATCAATTAACCAATCATTATTAGGCCAATGATAACTCTCTTCTAGCATTACCTACATGGCAAGGGAAAAATCAAAGGGTAGAACTGACTAATCCTAAATCAAAGGGTCGAGAGACTCAATACCAGTATGCTCGAACAACTTGGAACAAGGTCTTCTTTCCGCACTATTACTAATATGAAAATAATGGTGAAAACTGGATTCAATTGTCAACTACCCCCATTGGTGATACAGGAGTGACTACTGATTCTGAAGGAACTGCAGTCACATTTCTTTTCCATTCAAGAGCTTTTACGCGTTTTCACGATCTTTTAAGACCACGAAAAATGGACAAATTTCTTTTCTTATGAACACATACAAGATTCGTCACTACAAAAAGGATACATTTTCCAGAAAAAAGAGATGCAGTTTAGTGGTTACCTTAATATCAGTTATATCTCCAATAGCAAATATGTTTCTGTGACCCTTGATTCTAAGATTTTTATCAACCTTCAATCTTCCAAAATTATCGATTCGATCCTTCAAATACGTCTCCCTTAACTACTCTAAACCCGGTGCCTTTCCCGTGCAAAGAAAATGGCAATCCTCTCTGATAGTTTCCCAAGACAAGGTGAAATATGTTCTGTTTCCACCCGAGCTGTTCGTGTTATTACTTCACTTCCACATTCTTGTTTTTTAACCATTCTAAATTCTAGTAGTCTGGATCCATCTTGCACCAAAGTTACCTTCTTTTGAGGAAAATCGACAGTGATTACTGCATCAAGTTTAACACTAGTAGGTCCACCACCAACAATCAATACTGCTTTTTATCTTTTCATTCTCTGCAACAAAATACCTCGCCACATTTTGCTAGTACATCTCAACATTCATCACAAGACAGTTGACTGAATCCCGTGAAAACTTGCTAGAGGAGTCGGTTTACAAATAAATAATCTCCGTCTAATGGATACAAAATCCCCATGCTTTAGCTTTGTTTTATCATTTTCCTAAAAGGACATCAAAAACAGCCTAGTCTCACGCCATTTTGACTTGTAATATACAACCTGACAGGACAATCGCAAATGAAATGTTCTAATCACTAGTACATCTCGACAACAACATACCCAATGTAATCCAACAAGTGATATGATAACAAAATTACATTGTACAAAGCAAATGAAGCAACGTATAGTAATAAACATTGAAAAAAAAGGAAGCTACGCAATTACTAAATAATAATACTAGTACATCTCAAACTCTTTGTGAAATAGTAGATCAGTCATGATCAAGACAATTGAATGAATCTCGTGAAATTAAACCTGACAGAAGAGCCGATTTACGAATAAAGAATCTTTTCTCAACGGATACAAAACACTAATGATTTAGCTTCTTTTTATCATTTTCCAAAAAAGTTGATAAACTTAGCGAGAATAAATATCTCATATGATTATTTGATGGGAAAATTACGCAAGTTGGCAAACATCCCTAGGTTATTAGTCAATAAGGGTATAGTTTAATTTATTTACTGTCACTAAATATAGTTTCAGATTTTTGTCATAATTAATGGGACCCACCACCTCTTTGTATACCAACAAAGCCCTTCATATGCTTTTGTATATAATTTTATACAAAATCAAATTTATCTTTCTTATCCTCATTCCATATCTTTCTCCTAAAATCACTCTTCCACTTCCAATTTGAAATTCGAATTTCACCTTCTCCCTCCAATCATGTTTTCACTTTTTGCAGGTAACCGTCAAAATAGTGGGTGAATATCTTCTTTTTTTTCCAACAATTATATATGTATTATGCTTGTTACTTTTTTGATATTTTTTTTAGAAAAATCTTTCTTACTTATATGACTATCAGTTTTCAAAAACAAAATGGATGATTCCTCTCCATCTAAGAGGATTGCGAGAGGTACACCATTTGCATGTCAAAGTTGTTGACAATCCACCTTCGTTTTCGATCGGTTTTAATTCAGGATTTTGGGGTCAATGCAGGGTCTATGGCAAAGTTTAAACAAGTTCAAGATGAAAAATCTATTGAGGAATTGAGATCCAAGGAAAAAAAAATGACCCAATTGCAATTCAGAAAGTCATCAACAATGTGAAGGCAAGCGGCATTAAAATTGTTGAAGGAGGAAGTAAGAGAAAAGTCATAAACAGTGATTCAGAGGAGATTGAATCTGCTTCATCAGATCTGGACAAATCTGAAGAACATCATGAACATCATGTATTTGCTTAAAACACAATTCTAGATAGATATTTGTATATTCGTGTGAGTGTATATATATATTCTGATTAAATCATAGTTGTATATAGATATATGTATATTGTATATTTCATGCTTAAATCACACTTGTATTAGTTATTTGTATATTTTGTTAGTTATATAAAAGGTTACTTGACTTCTATGTATAGTTTATGCCTAAATCATAATTGTATATTGTAATTTGTATATTTTATTAGTTATATTCAAAATTACTTGAAGTTATGCATATAGTGAGTTGTATATTAAGGTAGTATATACAAAATTGCTTGAGACAATTGTATATTAATTGGTAACTAGTAACTACCAAGGCTTTTGTTCTTTTATTTAAGGTATGGTGTATACACTTGTCGACTGTTTTGTCAATGAGGGCATGGAGCTTGATGACAAAGCTAGGACTGCTATTAGGAGCAAAACATAAAAGAACAACTACAGCGAATATCAAGTGGTGGATTTTCTCCTGAAAGCACCACATAATGTCATTTTTCCGTCATTTACTATTAACTCTTTGCCTTGGTTTATGTTTAAAGAGTATATTCTATTTGTGTATAAGGTGGACGTGAGATACCAGTAACTTATAGACACAGAATTTTTGTTGGTGGTCTTCCATTATCTTTAACTGAAGGTAAAGAGTATACATGATATCATTTCTTGTTTCTGCCATTTGAGAGAGAAGAGAGATACAGGCAAAAAACGGACAAGAAGAGAAAGACAAGAGAGAAACTACAGGACAGAATGAAACACAGATATAAACAAAAGCCAGACTCAAAGAGACCATGCCATGTATATAATGACTTGCTCCTTCTGACTGGTAGGAATTATGGTCTCCTTTGACTTTATCCCACTTCATCGACCACTACGCTAAACCTTTGGATGAGCTTCTAAGAAACAATTGACAACTGTAATCAATATTTTAATTGAGGTGATCCTAATTTCAAGGTGGTTAGCAAATTTAAAGTCAATGGGAATGTAGAATAATGTCTGAAATTAGAGACACAGGTTGGTCTTCATTTGAGAGTTTGTTTAATAGTAAAATACTATGGCAGCAGTAAGATGTCTGAAATTACACTTGACACTAGTTGGTCTTAATTTGAGAGTTTGTTTAATTGTAAAATACTATGGTAGCAGTAAGAAAACAACCCTTCAACCTACTTTCATATAAAACCATATAAAAGCTATCAAGTAAAAGTGATCGTAATGTGCGAGGAAACTAAGGGTGTAAATATATTTTCGATTAGCATCAAAACAGAGCAGAAGCAAAGCGTCAAGGTCAGGAAAGTAGATTAACCTTAAGAAAGCACCCTCGCCTATTGTCCCCTACAGCAAAATAAAACACCTGCAGTGTTTAAAAACCACAAAATAACATTTAACAGAAGTTAATGATTAAAAGTAAAAAAAAAATAGTCGAGAAGATAAAAAGGAACTGAAAACTGCATAAACTCCAATATATGTTTTCCATCACAGGTTGTTCATATCATCCTGGATAAAACTTTCTACGATAGGACGTGTCACGGCCAGGATTGAATACAGTCGACCATTCAGGCCAAAGTGGAACGGGACAGTTGGAATCATATTTCAGGTAGCTTTTATATTAATGTCTTCAGATAATTTATGCCCTCCCATGAAATAATTATTTAAGTTTCAGATATGATTACATGGTTATAGAGGGAAACGTAGAGATAAAGATCTTTATTGTTATTTGGAGTGTAAAACAGTTGATTTCTTAGTCTCCGGTTGGCATTGCGTTGAATTGGTTACTCTAGGAGAATGATAATTTCTGCCTGGCAGAAACTAAAAGCAATCAAGTAAAAGTGATCGTAATGTGCGGGTTCATATAAGACCATCTAAAAGCTATCAAGTAAAA
>NW_006238943.1:2612668-2626715 GCF_000226075.1 Solanum tuberosum | reverse complement strand
GACACAGGTTGGTCTTCATTTGAGAGTTTGTTTAATAGTAAAATACTATGGCAGCAGTAAGATGTCTGAAATTACACTTGACACTAGTTGGTCTTAATTTGAGAGTTTGTTTAATTGTAAAATACTATGGTAGCAGTAAGAAAACAACCCTTCAACCTACTTTCATATAAAACCATATAAAAGCTATCAAGTAAAAGTGATCGTAATGTGCGAGGAAACTAAGGGTGTAAATATATTTTCGATTTCAAAACAGAGCAAAAGCAAAGCGTTCATATAAGACCGTCTAAAAGCTATCAAGTAAAACTGATCGCAATGTGCGAGGAAACTAAGGGTGTAAATATATTTTCGATTAGCATCAAAACAGAGCAGAAGCAAAGCGTCAAGGTCAGGAAAGTAGATTAACCTTAAGAAAGCACCCTCGCCTATTGTCCCCTACAGCAAAATAAAACACCTGCAGTGTTTAAAAACCACAAAATAACATTTAACAGAAGTTAATGATTAAAAGTAAAAAAAAACAGTCGAGAAGATAAAAAGGAACTGAAGACTGCATAAACTCCAATATATGTTTTCCATCACTGATTGTTCATATCATCCTGGATAAAACTTTCTACGATAGGACGTGTCACGGCCAGGATTGAATACAGTCGACCATTCAGGCCAAAGTGGAACGGGACAGTTGGAATCATATTTCAGGTAGCTTTTATATTAATGTCTTCAGATAATTTATGCCCTCCCATGAAATAATTATTTAAGTTTCAGATATGATTACATGGTTATAGAGGGAAACGTAGAGATAAAGATCTTTATTGATATTTGGAGTGTAAAACAGTTGATTTCTTAGTCTCCGGTTGGCATTGCGTTGAATTGGTTACTCTAGGAGAATGATAATTTCTGCCTGGCAGAAACTAAAAGCAATCAAGTAAAAGTGATCGTAATGTGCGGGTTCATATAAGACCATCTAAAAGCTATCAAGTAAAACTGATTGCAATGTGCGAGGAAACTAAGGGTGTACATATATTTTCTATTAGCAGCAAAACAGAGCGAAAGCAAAGCGTCAAGGTCAGGAAAGTAGATTAACCTTAAGAAAGCGCCCTCGCCTATTGTCCCCTACAGCAAAGTAAACACCTGCAGTGTTTAAAAACCACAAAACAACATTTAACAAAAGTTAATGATTAAAAGTAAAAAAAAAAAAAAAAAGTCGAGAAGATAAAAAGGAACTGAAAACTGCATAAACTCCAATATATGTTTTCCATCACAGGTTGTTCATATCATCCTGGATAAAACTTTCTACTTGAGCACTATGCATACTTTCACTTAAACGACAAAACAACAACAGTGCACAAATAATGACACAATAGAGAAGAATTCGCGGCATCATTGCCCAAGAAACTATTGATGATGTGCGAGCTTGGGATGGCTCAGCATGGTGATGGAAAACAATACATGAACTGGACCAGTCTAAGGGTTATCATCCTAACAATCAGAATATGCCTCTTTGATTCGTTCACGATCACAGTTCTGTTAACAATTAACTGTAACTATTATGCAACAAAAACAGAGCAGGAAAAAAATTTACCTGATAATGATGTATTTGATTCAGGCCCAGAAAAGAGAAACAAATTAATGGACAATAACATGTTTTTGGAGACATTTATACAATGAGTGAAGTATCTGAAAAGGTTTTTGAAGAACGGATAATTTAAGTAATGGAACTTGAGCGCTGCAGAAGGGGAGGTTGAGCAGCAACTATACGACTGTTACAGTGATCGCGAGGGACGTTGAACAGGAGCTATACACGTTTCTGGAAAATTAAATTAGAGCTGACAGCAAATTTAATTTTTAATAAATTAATATTTAACTAATACTGTAGGGTAGGGGTGTTCACAGTTTGGATAAAAACCGATCCAAAACCAAAAAATCAAATCAAACCGATAAAATAAAATTGATTTTATTTGGGTTTGGTTTGGTTTGGTTTAGATTTTTGAAAACCAATAGTATTTGGTTTGGTTATGGTTTTATTTGAAAAAAAACCGAATAAATAACCGAACCGAACCGATGAATTATATACATATTGTAATGACCCGAAAGGTCATTTTGGTAATTTTTTTGTGGAAATGACTATTTTGCCCTTTCGGTAGTTGCCCCGAGTCCCATGTTTTGTGGTTGTAAAGTTGGTTTGAGGAAAAGTTGGTAAAAAGTTGAGTTTTTGAGAAGTTGAGTTTTATGAGTTAAAGTTGGTTAAAAAGTGCTTTTTCGAGTCATTTGGAGTTTCGGGACTCGGATCGGATTTCCGTCGATTCCGACAGTTTTAGAATGTCGAAACGGGTTTGTGTGAAGTTACGGAGTTGAAACGAAGAATTGAGGTCCTAAGTTGCTAAAGTTGTGAAATTGTGATAAAGAGTTGACTTTGGTCAACATGTGAGGTTCCGAGGCTCGGATTGGAATTCCGAGAGTACCGTTGGTTTCGGGAGGCGATTCTAAGTCTAGAATGAGTCTTGGTTGAATTTTTTAGACGCTTTGTTTGAGTTTCGAATTTTTTTGGCGTTAAACTAGTTTCTTGGCATCTTATTGAATTTTGGGTCAAGGAGTCCTCGAATTCAAATTCTGACGGTTCCATTGAGTCCGGAACGTCGAATTTAGTGGGGGGACATATTTAGTTTGTGTGCACGAGATTCCGAACGAATCCCGAGGGTCCAACGGGGACTTAAACTTTGGTGTTATAATTGTGTTTCAGCTGCTGTGTATTTTAGCTGTAACAGTAGTTTCTTTTCTTTTTTTTAAAAGCCAAAACCAGTAGCCATTTTCCCCCAACTTGAAAAATACCCATTTCTCCATTTTTAGACTTTGAGAGCTCGAAAATAGGTGATTTCAAGTGGGTTTTCGCAAGGAATTCAATTGGGGTAAGTTATTTCCAACTTATATCTTTGATTTCCATTGATTATTTATGGATTTTAACATCAAAATTTGAGATCTCAACTGAAAAAATTTGGGGGTTTTTTGCCTAATCCGAATTTAATAGAAAATTTGAGTTTGTGAACTCATTTCAACTCCTTTTTCGAAACAGTTTTCACTATTGGATTCTAAATTTCTTGGGGAACATTTTTCACTAAAAATTTTCAGATTTCGAGAATATTTTTCGGAACGAGATTTTTTTTGACCATTTTATCCTTTTCTCCAAATTTCACGATATTGGTGTTGTTAGATTCGTATTGATTGTGGGATTCCATTTATGAATAGATTGTGGTGATTTGGAGCGTGCTCGGAAGGGTAAAACTCAAATTTGAGTTACTAGTTGAAGTGTTTTGAGGCAAGTGACTTCTAAACTTTGTTAAACTCTTAGACTACACATGACTACTTTCCTAATTGTGTTGGGGAGTAATGGGGATTGAGGAGGGGTTTTATTTGTTGATTGGAATTGTTGTAAATGAAAGATGGGGAATAAAACGAGCTAAATGTGTTATATGTGACTTGAATTTGTTGAATAAGTCATGTGATAACTCATATTGAGGGGATAGAAGAGCATGAGTAGGCTATGATTGATACAGACATTGATGTTGAGACAGATGATGTGTAATACTATGATGTGATAATACAGACATTGTGATTGAGACAGACGATGTGTAATACTATGATGTGGTCGTGATATGGTTGTGATTGAGACAGACGATGTGTAATACTATAATGTGGTCGTGATATGGTTGTGATTGAGACAGACGATGTGTAATACTATAATGTGGTCGTGATATGGTTGTGATTGAGACAGACGATGTGTAATACTATAATGTGGTCGTGATATGGTTGTGATTGAGACAGACGATGTGTAATACTATAATGTGGTCGTGATATGGTTGTGATTGAGACAGACGATGTGTAATACTATAATGTGGTCGTGATATGGTTGTGATTGAGACAGACGATGTGTAATACTATAATGTGGTCGTGATATGGTTGTGATTGAGACAGACGATGTGTAATACTATGATGTGGTCGTGATATGGTTGTGATTGAGACAGACGATGTGTAATACTATGATGTGGTCGTGATATGGTTGTGATTGAGACAGACGATGTGTAATACTATGATGTGGTCGTGATATGGTTGTGATTGAGACAGACGATGTGTAATACTATGATGTGGTCGTGATATGCTTGTGATTGAGACAGGTGATGTGTAATACTATGATGTGGTCGTGATATGGTTGTGATTGAGACAGATAATGTGTAATACTATGATGTGATCGTGATATGATTGTGATTGATGACATGTGCATATTCATTATTCATCCCATGTGTGAACTATCTGTTGCATGAGTTCTGAGACACTGATATGAGGATGGATGGATATGAGACACAATTGAGACTAGCTCCGGCTAGAGATATATGAGATGGACTAGCTCCGGCTAGCGATTTGGATGCCGATGGGATCTGGTTCCGGCGGTGATACATGGTCCATGTGTGGCCCCCATGGGTTCTGATTTGAGTATTCAGCGCGGACTGATTACGTCAACAGATGTGTATCGTAGGACAGACATGCATCACGACTACATGACATCATTATTGCATTTTGCATCGCATTTGCCTTATCTTTGTCTGTGATGTGTGGATTGTATCGGTTTACCCTTCTTATGTGAAATTTGATCTACTTGCTCTTATTTGTTGATCTGAGGTTGATGAGGATATACTGTTGGTTCTGGCTGTTGAATATGATCTGTTTAGTATAGGTTGGTTGGTTTGCTGCTAGATTGAAGTTTCGGTGGTTCGGTTGGGATTGAAAGAAGTTGTTTGTAGCTGCTAGTATAAACCAACCCGTGAACACCCCTACTGTAGGGTTAAAACGGTAAATCAACTTTGGGGTTAGGAGCATCCTACTTGTAATAATATATGATATGATTATTATTTTTATTAATATATATTAAAAATTATTAATTTTTATATTTAAAAATAAATTTTAACATGTTCATCTTTTCTTGATAAACTTCTTTTTTTAATAGATATGTAAATATTTGTCATTTTTATGATAAAACTTTCTAAGTCATACACTAAGAAAAATGTCAGTATTCAATTAAAATATATCGCATAAATTGAAATGAAAAAATATTAATAGACTCCACCACCACCTAAGGAGCGGAGCTAAATATGGTTAGTGGAGTTTATTTGAATTCTTTTCGACGGAAAATTATACTATTGTTAACTTCTACGGGGTTAAAAATTACTCTTTTTATGTATATATATAATAGATATTGAATTTTCATCGACTTTTGTGTGTTTGCTTTTTCTTCATTTTTTAATCCTCTTAATGAAAAATACCAACTCTGTCACCGCCATTCACAGACCACCTTGAATTCCTTCCTCACTAATCTACATCATTAGTCGTAATCTGTCACGCCCCGAGCCTACACCCTGGGCGGGACCGGCACTCGGAGACCATTGCTGGCCCCAAGCGAACCCTTGGCCTGGCTTTCTTAACTCAGCGGAAACCTAACTCAACAGAATAACTCAAAGCAATGCAATATTGCAAAAGAACATGACTTATAAAGTATGGCCATAAGGCAACCCGAGTCTCAAAATAGGATATTTACATATATATAGATAAGAGACTCAAAACTAGCTGACTGACTGTTTGTCTATGAAGCCTCTAAAAACATTGAGATGGATGTTGGGACAGACCCCGCAACATCCTAATAAAGCCAAAAACTAAGAACACACAATAATCGAGCCCTCCGTAAAGCAAGGAGGCTCACCACTGACTCTGGAGTGCTCAGCTGGATCAACGACGTGCAGGCTGCTGATCTGGGATACCTGAATCTGCATCATGAAACGATGCAGGCCAACTGGCATCAGTACATGGAATGTACGAGTATGCAAGCTGGAAAACCAAGCAACAACGGCTAGAAGGAAATCTGGAAGAAACTGAATAGCTTACCTGGCTCAACTCAACTCAACCTGACTGACTTCTTTCAATACAAGGCAATTTAAAACAAGTGCGATATAAAGAAAGACTGTTAAAACATGCTATAAACTCTGTGTGTATACAAGATACAATAAGCCTGAAATGTATATAGAAATACAATAATCTCTGAGTATGAAAATACAATAACTGCTGTGGGAGTTTCTCTAACCGACAACCATCACATAAGAGCTATAGTGATGATACAGCGATCGACCTCACGCTGCCAGAGCATCTTATACCCGGCCAAAGGTATAAGACCTGAACTGCCTAATGGATCCACTAGTCTAATCTGAAAAGGATTCATCTAAAAAGTATGATCCTTTTCTACCCATGGTGGCTAACATGGTTCTATGGGGCTGTGGGTTCTTTGAACGCTCCCCCATATCGGTGCTCGATACTACTCCCAAAAATGTACTGGCTCTTATGTTTTTAAAACATATTTATTCCTGCTGATATGAGATAATTACTCAAAAACTAGCCCGAAGGCTCTTTTGGAAATCTCAGTTTCCAACCTTGTTTAAATGTAAAAACATTTCTTTAAAACTTCTTTGGGAATACATAGTTCCCTAATAACTTTGAGAAAAGAACTCAACTTTAAACTCTTTACTTTACTTAAACTCTTGAAACGACGTTAAGACGTTCAATAACGACTCTTTAAAAGCTTTAAAGACTTGCTTAACTTCTAAGCTTGGTCCTAACTCCACTTGACTTCTAACTTCACTTGACTTGATCCTAACTTTTTGAATTTAATTATGGATTCAAAAACTTGATTGGTATTTGGAAGGACCCCATGATGTTTAGGAATGATTTGGGACAGCCAAACTAAAGAAAATCTTCGAACATAAATTCTGAAAACAGTGGAGTCCGCGTCCTGTCCGCGACGCGGAGAAGATTTTTGTTCACAGAGGGAACAAGTCCGCGACGCGGACATGCTCCTCGCAAGCTGCCCGACTTTCTCCTTCACGTTACCAACTCTAAACTCTCTAACTTCAAGGGTTCCAGCCCCAATCACTTAGAAACGTAATATCCCTCAACATTCAATAGAATACCACTCAAAAACACAATCCAATCATGTTCCACAACCCACAATAATTCCAACAACAACAACAATCACAAGGGTTCATCACTCTCAAGCCCTAACCTTCACTCTCTTAGAATGGAACAAAATGATCCAAAGATCAGCCCTATACAACAATATAATCCCAAAAGAATTGGCTAGGGAAAGACTAAAATGCCCTTAATGATTCCCGGACGGATTTCCTTATCAACTGCCCAACTTTCAAAGGCCATAACTCGCTCATACGAACTCGGAATTGAGCAAACTTGGCGGCGTTGGAAAGATCGTTCCGAGGGCTATGCAACCATAACTGGAAAATACTTCTAACTCATCATGAGCTAGAAGTTACGACTGATCAAAGTTGGCCAAAAACTCACCTTTTCCATACTTAGCCAAAATTTTCCAGATTTTCAAATCCTTTCCAAAAAAATGAAAATTTCCAATTCTAAGCCTCTTCAATTATTTCACATTGCCGGATGTTACATAATCACCAATTATCGTTATCGCCATCATCTTTACCAATCAATTGCTTTTATCATTAAGTACCTTCATTAGTCATTACTATCAACTACCTACATCAACCACAATTACCATCAACCAAGATCTTACACACCATTAGTAATCACCACCATTTCCACTCATTTTAAAAGTGTGTTTTACAAAACTAACCGTTTTTTTCAATTCCCAATTTTCTTTGAATATAATATTTAATTATTAGTTCACTTTTAATTTTCATAAATATCCTAATTATTGAACATTACACCATTCCTTTATGGGCCAGGCTAATTATTGAATATTCTTGTTACCATCTTCTTGTTTCATATCAGTATAGTAATATACTCATATGAGTTGGGCTAACTATCACGCCATTTCATACTAGGCCATATTATTTAAGTTGTATTCAAATTTTAACTATTTTTTTAATGTGTCAATTTATTTCAGAATAATTTAAGATGAAAATGTTTGAAGTTACATAAAAATGATTAAACTTTAATTATACGTGTATGAACTTCGAGAAAATTGTTTGAACTAGCATCGGGTAAAAAGGGTTGAACTTCAACCATTTATGACTTAAGTTCAGAAACATATGACTTTGATAAGTTTGACTTCAGACGTCATACGTTTGAATTTATTTCAAAGTCATGACTTATAGGTTTTACACGTTACAAGTATATATAACACAAACGATGATACCAAAATTGGGTATCTCCGCACTTCGGCCACTTCTCCATGGGCTTCCCGTCCCTATAAGGCTCAACTTACCAAGGATTGTGGTGGAGTGGTAAGTACTCCTTCATCCTTAATCAGATGGCTCAGGTCAAGTCCCCTTGAATACAGAGTCGCTAGGCAAAACAATATATTTTGCTTCTTAATTCCTAGCTTTTAAGGATGCTCTATGCGGAACTGATGAGCCATTATTTATTTTGTTAGTAGAAGCCAGAAGTTGATATGACGGGTGAACTAGAGAGGAGGGAGGGCGAATCACCATCCTCCTGACTCCTGCATGCCTCCAATGTGGCATTTGACTATGATTTGCCTGATGGACGAGTTATTAACTTTGGTGCTGAGAGGTTCCGTTGTCCAGAGGTCCTCTTCCAGCCAATGATCCTTCCCGGGCACTGATCATGGATAAGACACTCAGAAGAAGAAACGATGACACGAAGATGGTTAGCTGGAAGGTGACTGAGAAAAATTTCTTTATAGGAGGAAAATAGAATCTATCATGAAGAATCCGGGATGAAGATATAGACCCACAGTGTGAAAGAGGTAAGAGAGTCTCATCTACAATGTTAACAAAAACTTTAATAGGTAAAGGAGGCAGACAAAAAAGCTAAACATCATTTTATATGCAATAGCAATTCATAGAAGTATCAATAAGCTTACAATCCATCTTATATTGAACTTCTGCAATTCATTTGTCTGCAGGTGGAGATATATAGCCGTTGTTATGAGAAACAACCTTTGGTTATCCAAGGTGCTGGAGTAGGAAATGGTACCACAGCAGCTGGTGTCCTAGCTGATATCCTTGACATTCAAGATTTATTCCCTTGACTGAGCATTATACACTGAGATACAAACATTCCATCCTCAAAGGACGAAAAATCGACTCTTCTTGTCCCTCTGCTTCCAGATTGGAGACTGAAATCAGGCTGAGAAAGCTCACATATTTTTTGAAAATTTCTTGATACACGAGAGTGCCTCGTCAGTTTATAGTAGATTATTATGTAATTTCTCTCGTGTCAAATGGAACAGTTCAAACTGAGTCATTTGCTTCAGTGCTGGACTAGTTTTTAGGATTTCACTTTCAGCTTATAATCAGTTTGCTTTGTAATGACCATTTTGGTACCTCAACTTTTAATGTTATAACAATTTTAGAGACTTATCTCTTAGTTATTATGCTTTTCAATGTATGAAATGATGTGATATCATGCTCATGATCTACAATTTCAAGATATCAAATAGAAAAGAACTACTAAATGATATCAAGCAGGAAAAAGAACCATAACAGCCAGTGTAATCACACAAATGGGGTCTGGGAAGGGAGGAATGATCAGTTTTATCCTTCCTTACAATCTCGAAGCCAATTCCCTTGTGATCCTGTAACAACTGCATACTTACAAGCATCTCCCATCATTAAGTTCAAAGTTTCTAAAGTTTTAGAATCCTGCTGGGAGAAGAAAAAAGTACACTATTTCAAATGAACTAAAACTACCTTTTTCTCCTTTTAGAATCCTGTTGGGAGATGAAATAAGTTTTGCTAATTCACATTCACATCCACCTACTACATGTCATGGTATGATAGATACCGAATACCATATCGAAATTGAAATTATTAACATTGTGGTTTGAGTTTCATGGTATTTGGTATGCATTTTTAAAAAGTTTGGTATTCAGCATAGTATTTGATAATTATAAAAAAATACAGAAATACCGAATATCGTACCGAAGTATATATAGTTACATATAATTCATTTTTTAAATTCTACTGGAACCAAGCACTATTATTTTCCACTTTCTTGTTAATTTGTTTTGCTAACATGGAGAAAAGGTATTTTGATATCTATTTGATTTTTCTCTCTTTATTTTTCCTTTTCTTAATTTGAAAGAACAATAAAACGGTGGATCGTTGTTTTCAGTTTATCCATTGGGACAGAGTTGTACATGGACCTAAATAGGACCTTCAACATAGAAAAATAGAAACAACAATATACCAAGTAGTATGCAGACCTTACCACTACTTGTAGGGTAGATAGGTTGTTTCCAATAGACCCTCGGCTCATGTCAACATAGAAAAAATAATACCTTAGAGAAAAGGAAAATGGAACAGATTCTAATTCTTCACATTTCTAAAACGTATTCATGATATGTTAGGCCTAATTATGGCCAAGTGTATAAGGCAAGAGTAATGAATAGACATAAAGCAAAAGATACCTTCCTCTATTGCCTCAATTATTCAATTAGTTGAGTCATACTTTTTGAAAAGAGAAAAAAGGACAGTTTTACTAAATACAAGCAAAAGAGAGAGAGAGAGAGCAATCACTGATCATTCTTGTTTGCAAATTACTCTTAACATTCAACAGGTAAAGGGAATGAAAGAGATTGAGAATTTAGATATTAGTGATTGTAACTCTCTTACTTCCTTTCCTTTTAGCATACTGCCCACTACCAAGACAATAGAAATATCTTGTTGCCGGAAATATCAATAGCAATTAATGTTACTTGAAGATTTTTAGTTCATGTATTACTTCAACTTTCATCTCAATAGCAATTCATGTATACATGTTCTTACCCTTTTCAGTCAGTTTAGAGTTATGCAATATCGAATTCAAAGCTCTAATAGAATTCAAAGGTGTACGATACACAAGGTTTGTTTCCTATATATCAAAAATACAAATGTTTCCCTCCCAATAAATCTCGATTTGTAAATATGTTTGGGACTCAACTAGTGATTAGAGTACTGATTTTGTAAGATTTGTGTATAGATAATCAAATTAGAAAGATAACTCGCGATGGATTTGAATTTCAAATCATGTCTTTTTTTTTTATGTGTGTGTGAGAGAGAAATTTGAAGTGTTGTTTAGATTTGTTGGAATAGTCTAAAGAGATTCTCTCTATAATATTTGAAGACATTTGATGGAGATATGACTAGATGATTTTGAACAACAATTGCAACTGAAGATGGCTATGTCTATTATTTTCGTAGTTAGCAACGTGTTATATATTTTTATAGTGGATATATTGTTTTCTCATTCGGTGCTCGGTATCCACATTGAAGTCCGACTAAATTCAGATTTGCGCATTTCAAGGGGCAGCACTCCTAACATGATTTTTTCCATTCCACGGCTCGTGCTCCTAAATTCTAATTAAGGGTAGAAAAATCTCAACTATTTCACCACAACTCATATGAGTTATATTGGATATACAAGTGCAAATATTTTTGAAAAACCCAAATAACTAAAATCTTACACTCATTAACTACAACAACTAAAAAATATTTATAGCCCTCAAATGTAAGTAGAAGAACTCAAATTTTGGCCATGAAATGACACCATTTTCTCACACTCAAAATGATCTTAAATTTCATGAATGAAACAGTATATATTACTTTGGTTGAAGCCCCATTTTCTTCCTCGTTTTCCCAACGTATAAATCCTTAGACTTGATCATACCGGGGACAATCCAATGATCGTTGTGAACGAAAATTGAGCCACTGCATCTTGCAAATGGGGTCTAGGGAAGCTATCAAGGTTGTTTCCGATAGACCCTCGGCTGGAGTTTCTCTATTGCAACAAAACTAAAAAAATCACCACCCTTCACATATGCTCGAAGGATGCAGCCCGTGATTTTTTCATATTCAGACTAATACTAATCCAAGTCATTTCAAGAATAAAATGTGATCAATTAACCTACCATTGTCTGGAAAGGAAAAATCAAAGGCGAGTTGGAATTAAAATGGCCCACCACATAGAGAAATAGAACTAACTAATCGTAAGTCAAAGGAACTCAATACCACAACAGCTGCACTATTTCCTTTACAGTAAACAAGACCCCCATAGTGTATTGGTCCTCCCGTAATATGTGTCTATCCAATGCACCCAGAGTTTATCCTTCTTTTTTGCATACATTCCCATTCTAACAATTGAAAATTTTGATATGGATCACCGTTAAGAACTTTGCTTGATGTATAAATTTCTATTTTCCCTGTTTAGAAATGTTTCCTATAGCTCCTAATTGTGATGCTTCATTTACACATTTTTAAAATTTCACCTTATAATAGGTATAAAGTGTGTCTGAGTCAATTAGATGTTACAGACTTGCAGCTAATTGTTATGCATTATATAATTGCATATTTTTTTTAAGGATGTTCTATGCAGAACTGAGCTCATTATTTATTTTGTTAGTAGAAGCCAGAAGCTGATATGATAGGTGAGCTAGAGAGGAGGGAGGGCGATCACCATCCTCCTGCCTCTTATGTGGCTCTTGACTATGAGCAGGAGATTGAAACTATCAGGAGTAGCTCCTCCACTGAAAAGAACTATGAATTGCCTGATGGACAAGTTATTACCTTTGGTGCTGAGAGGTTCCGTTTCCCAGAGGTCCTCTTCCAGCCAACGATCCTTCCAATGCGTTGATCGTGGATAAGACACTCAGAAGAAGTAAAGATGACATGAAGATGGTTAGCTGCAAGGTGACTGACAAAAATTTCTTTATAGGAGGAAAATGGAATCTATCATGAAGAATCTGGGATGAAGACATAGACCCCACAGTGTGAAAGAGGTAACAGAGTTCCATCTGCAATGTTAACAAAATCTATGATAGGTAAAGGAGGTAGACGAAATAGCTGAACATCTTTTTAAATGCAACAACAATTGATTCTCCTTAGTGGTTATCTTTTACCCATGCCTAGGCTAACGCCTTACTTTGTCTTTACTCTTTACGCATCATCTGGTGTCGCCCTACAAAACTTTGTGCAGTTAAGGTTATACAAACAGTAAGATAAATAGCTTGCATTTGTGGAAGAATGATTATGATGATTGAACGTCTGTAATTTGTTTTGTTTGTCTACAGGTGGAGGGATATATACAGCCGTTGTTACAAGAAACAAATCCAAGGTACTGGAGCAGGAAATGATACTGCCACGCCCCGAGCCTACACCCCGGACGTGGCTGGTACTTGAGAACCATTGTTGGCCCTAAGCAAACTCTTGGCCTGACTTACTTACTCAACAGAAGACTTAAACATAAGAAATAGTCTCAAATAATGAACTTATGAAATATCCTTAGAATGTCTTTAAGGAAACATTCAAACTAGCCAAAATGGCTACTCAAGTCTCATAGCAAAACATCTGAAATACAATTGACTAAAGAACTATAACTATCCATCTATGAAGCCTCTAAACAATGAGGGATGTCGGGACAAGACCCCTGATCATCCTAACAACTAAATACTAAAAAGCAAAGTAAAAAGAGTCCTCCGGAAAGCAAGGAGGCTCACCAACTGACTCTGAGTGCTCAATTGGATCAACGAGGAGCTGGATGCTGATCCTAGTTACTTGTGTTTGCATCGTAAGACGATGCAAGCCAAATGGCATCAGTACATTGAATGTACAAGTATGCGAGGGGAAAACTAAACATAACATAAGCTTGAAAGGAACACTTACCTTGGCTTTACTCAACTCATGAATAACTCAACTCAAATGCAAAGTAAAAACAACAATAATGGTGCAGTTTATACAAAATATTTAAAACAATAAGCAACAACTCAATGTATTGAAAAATACGATAACAACTCAATTACATAAAAGTAATATAATACTGTGGGAGTTTCTCTAACTGACAAGCACCATTATGAGCCTAAGTGATGATACAACGTCTTGCCCACGCTGCTAGAATTGTCCTATACTTTGTCGTCATATAAAACGTCTTAACTAAGTGGATCCACTAGTCTATGCTAAAAAGTCATCTAAAAAGTATGATCCTTTCTACCCATGATGGCTACATGGTTTATGGAGACTTGAGTTATTATGAACTCGCGTCCCCA
>NW_006238943.1:2609861-2612458 GCF_000226075.1 Solanum tuberosum | reverse complement strand
CTTAGCTCTTGGGAATACTTAGTTCCCATATAATCTTTGAAGAAAAAAACTTTTACTCTTACTATTTACTCAACTCAAAACTTAAGTCTTAAAACAAAGTTAAAACATTTGTAAAAGACTTTTGGAAAACTCTATGAACTTCTCTTGACTTGACTCTTAACTTTCCTTGAATTGAATTATGGATTCAAGGATTGTGATTTGTGATAGGAAAGATCTCATGATGTTTAGGAGTGTTTTTAGATAGTTAAACATGAGAAAAGATCAAGAAATCGCTGTCTGAAAGCAGGTCTGCGAAGCGGAGATGTATTTAATTATTTAGTCGCGAAATAACTTTTGAGGCTGAACGGTCCGTGGCCGCTCCGCCACACGAAAGAAACTTTCCCAAATATGAAGTAAATGTCCGCGACGCGGACCTGGTGTCTGGATGTGCATACTCAAAGTTGTTGGAGTGCATACTTGCCAGTTGAGGACAAGTTTGAGTGTCTGTCACCACACACGGGGACTATCACCTACCTCAAAGCTTGGGGATGGAAATTTTCAATTAGATATGAGATCAACAACATATCCAGTGTAGTCCTACAATTAGATATGAGATTGAATCGCATAATAAAACAAGACCTAAGCATTGATCAAATTATCTTACCCAGTCTACAAGGTCCATGTTCATGGCCCTTACAAGATGAAACACAACATTTGAACATCCAGCAAGGATGTTGCTTCAGCTCCCCTCTTTACGTCTCTGGCTGTTAAGACAACTGTTACCCCTGAATTCTCGAAGCCAATTGTAACAACTGCATACTTACAATCAAAGACCAAAATTGAGAATCAGTTCATTTTTGTCAAGATTTGGAAATAGTAAAACAAATCTGCAAATGGGGTTGGCGATTGAAGGGAGTATAGGCCTAATTTCCGTTCTACTATCTACTGCTGGTGTAATTAAATTTGATGGATAAATAAATACATTACATGAAATTAAAAAAAATAACAAAAAAAGATAGAGAAAGAATGTCAAAACAGAAAAATAAATAGATTAGTTGACTTTAGAGGCAATAATGCAGGGACTAAAATGGTTATTTCTCTGTTTATATTATCACTAGTTTTTGAACACGTGCATTGACATAAATTGTTTCAAATTATCATTGTATTAAAAATAATTTTATAATTACATTAAATAAATATCATTCATTTTCAAACAAAAAATAGTTCAAATATTTGGAATCTACTCTTGGATATCAATAACAAATTAAAATATGATAGCAAAGTATCTCTTCTCCAAATGAAATAAAAGATGATAATATTTAGTACTTTAAAATACTATAATTGTAAACACAAATTAATATATGTATATTCTTATCTCATAAGTTAATTACCTGCAAGACAAAGTTCAAAGAAAAGAAGAAAGATGAAAAATGAAAAATGAAAAGAATTTGATAAAATAAAATGAAGGCTACAATTAATAATCAATATTAACTTTTTATTATTATTAATAAGGGATCATATGAAGTATTGAATCTTACCAAATTAATTTTTTTTAAAATGAGCTTAGAATAAAGAAACATAGCATCAACGGAGTGACAACTTAAAATATGAAATGGTATCAAAAGTTGAAACATTGAATTTGCCTTTCTCGAAATGAGACAAAGGGATAAATAAATAAATAAGGATAAATATTTATACCATTATTTCTTTCGTGAATTAAAGAAGTTATTAATAATTTAATCATACGTTAATTTCTCCATTTCAAATTATTCATCGTGTTTCAATCCTGTACACCCCTTCAAAAAAAAATTGATAATTTTTTTTTTTTTACAAATTACATCACACAAGTATATTAGTAAAGAGTCATGATCTTATA
The DNA here is from genome assembly GCF_000226075.1 of Solanum tuberosum. Taxonomy (NCBI): domain Eukaryota; kingdom Viridiplantae; phylum Streptophyta; class Magnoliopsida; order Solanales; family Solanaceae; genus Solanum; species Solanum tuberosum. Next base: position 2,610,603 of record NW_006238943.1, on the reverse strand, counting down.
TTTTGATGCATGACCCTTTATTTTACATTCAAAGAAGGAAATTATGTACTAAAAAAAACATATCCTTCCTAAAGATCATTCACCTTTGTTCTTCTAAAAAAAGAGTAAAAAAATGCTTTGTTCATCCCTAAAGAAGTTGATCCCCTAAATCTTAGCTTACACATTCCTTGTTTATCACATGATGTTGTTTACTCCAATATATTTCATATTTATAGATGACAACTGTAGGGATAATCCAAAAATTATAAGAGAATGTGTATAATCAAGAGTTAAATAAATGCAAATTAATTGTAACATCTGACAATTTGAAATAGCTAAGAAGAGGCTTGGAATTTGAAAATTTTCATTTTTGGAAAGGATTTGAAAATCTGGAATTAGGCTAAGTGTGGAAATCAGTGAGTTTTTGGCCAACTTTGAGCAGTCATAACTTTCAGATCAGGACGATTTAGGAGTATTTCCAGTTATGGTTTTGAAGCTTGTTTAATGACCTTTCCAACGCCACCGAGTTTGCTTGGTTCCGAGTTCGTATGAGCGAGTTATGCCTTTTAGAAGTTGGGCAGTTGGCAGGGAAATCTGTCCGGGAAATTAAGGGCATTTTGGTCTTTTTCCCTAGCCATTTCTTTTGGGATTATATGGTGTGTTAGGCTGATTTTGGATCATTTTTATTCCATTTTAAAGAGAGAAAGTTAGGGTTCTTGAGAGTGAAGAAGAGAAGAAGAAGAGAAGAAGAGGAGATCAACAA
>NW_006238943.1:2608446-2609737 GCF_000226075.1 Solanum tuberosum | reverse complement strand
GTGTGGGTTGATCCTTTCCCCCACACACCAAGCTCATTTTATGATTTGAGGGAAGATTGGGTTTGTTGTTGAAGTTGTTAGTTGTTGTTGATGTTGTTAGTTGTGTTGTTGAAGTTGTTGTTGGTTGTGAGACATGATTGGGTTGTGTTTTGAGTTGTAATCCATGGTATGTTGAGGGATATGATGATCCTTAGTGTTTGGGGTTGAAGCCCTTGAAGTTAGGGTGGTTTAGAGTTGAAGAAAAGAGGGAGAAAAGTCGAAGTTTCTGGGCAAGGGGTCGGCGCGTCGCGCCTGCCAGCGCGCCCAAAAAGGGGCTCTGAGGTTTTCCCCTTGGGGCGCTGCGCCTCTCAGTACGCCAGCAGTCCCGCTCTGAGGTTTCTGGTCTGGCGCTCCTCGCCTTGCAGAGCGCCAAGGACGCCAAGTTTCCCCCATTCTTCCATGCTTTCTCATGTATGTTCCTAGGTGTTATACCTATGTTCCCTAGTTGTTTCCCAACACCCCAAAGTGTTTCTAAACATCCCGAACTCATCTAAATACGTGTGATCATATACCTTGAATCCATAGTTCAATTCAAGGCAAGTTAGTATCGAGTTAAAGAGAAGTTAGAGTCAAGTCAAGCCATGTTAAGAAGTAAGTCAAGCAAGTCCTCCAAGCTTTTCAAGAGTCTTCATTGAATGTTTTAACTTCATTTTTAGACTCAAGTTTCAAGTCAAGCAAAGAGCTTAGGGTTTCAAGCTAAGTAAAGAGTTTCAAGACTCAAGTTAAGTCAAAAGTGTAAGTTGAGTTCATTTCTCAAAAGCTATTAGGGAACTATGTATTCCCAAAGAAGTTTCTAAATGTTTTTACATTTGAATAAGAAAGGAACTATGATTCCAAAAGAGCCTTAGGGCCAGTTTTCAAGAAAAAGGAACATCGTTTCCAAGTGAGCCTTTAGGCTAGATTTTGAGTAATTATCTCAATTAAAGAAAGATGTGTTTAAAACACTTAGGAGCTAAAGTATTTTGGGAGTAGTATCGAGCACCGATTTGGGGACGCGAGTTCATATTAAACTCAACTCTCCATAAGAACCATGTAGCCAACATGGGAAGTTAACGGGTCATACTTTTTAGATGAACCCGTAAAGTTAAGCTAGTGGATCCACTTAGTAAAGTTAGCTTCATATATCAAGACCAGGTATAGGATGGTCCTCAGGCAACGTGAGGTAAAACGTTGTATCATTAGCTTCCTATATCACGGCAAGGTATAGGATGGTCCTCGGGCAACGTGAGGTAAAACGTTATATCACCACTCA
>NW_006238943.1:2605731-2608093 GCF_000226075.1 Solanum tuberosum | reverse complement strand
TTAGTATTGAGTCTCTCATCTATGTATATATATGTAAATATTCTATTTTGAGACTCGAGCTGCCTTTTTGCATGTTATGCATCAGTTGGTTGTTTTATAACCTTTCATTGCATTGAGTTGTACTGTTGAGTTAAGTTTCCGCTGAGTTAAGAAAGCCAGGCCAAGGGTTCACTTGGGACCAGCAATGGTCTCTGAGTGCCGGTCCCGCCTAGGGTGTAGGCTCGGGGCGTGACATTAATCATGATATAAATGCATGAGAATATTAACAATTTTTCTTGGATAATGTGACTTTTTGCTAATACATGAATTATATTAAGTTACTTGTAAATTTCAAAATAACCTTTGAAATTCTAAAAAAGATTTGTAATTTTTTTCGTGCATTGAAACATTAATGATTGCGTAATAATTTAGTTTTTAAGCATAAGTTATTAGAGGAACAATGTTAATTTAGTGAATGAAAAATGGTCATTTAATTTTTTTTAGAAACATTTACTATTTAATTAATTATTTTTTATAAATGAAAATAATAATTTAGTGTTAAAAAAAAATTAGAGCAAGGAGTATGTAATATATATATATATATATATATATATATTTCAACATTACCTCAAATATAGAACATATATATCTCCACCCCTAGTGTAACACTAGGGGTCGAGATATATTCTAAATCTCATTGTTCAAGATGGTTTGAAAGTGTCGGCTGCTTCTATTGAACGGGTTAGAAAAGCAGTTAAATACATTAGGTTGTCTCCTGCAAGGTGTACAAGGTTCCAAGAATGTATTGAAGATGTTGATATCAATTGTAAGAAATCTTTATGTTTGGATGTTTCTACGAAGTGGAACTCCACATACTTGATGTTGAACAGGGCTATTGAGTTTGAAAATGTGTTTTCCAGTTATGTTGATCGTGATATTGGTTTGTTGCATTACCTTCAATATGTTGAGGATGAAGATGGAACTGTTGCCGGTGCACTTTCGAGTGATGACTGGAACAATGTAAAGAAAGTTGTTGATTTCCTTCAAATCTTTTATGATCTTACCAGAGAAGTATCTGGATCACAGTACGTTACATCAAATTTACACCTTCTTAAGATTTGTGAAGTTTCTTGTTATTTGAAAAAATTGATAGTGAGTGAAGATGACACTGATGATCTTTTGGGTAAAATTGCTAAAAATATGAGAGAAATATTTGATAAGTATTGGGGTACTCTTAACAAAATGAATAAGATGATTTTTATTTCTTGTGTTTTGGATCCTCGACACAAGTTTGTTTAGGTTGGCTTTGCACTTCAAATGATGTATGGAAAAGAAAAAGGACTAGTTCTAGAGCAGGAAGTTAGAGGCTGCATGGATTTAATGTTTGGTGAATATGTAAAGTCTCTTTCAAAAGATAAAGATAGCCATCACTCTTCATCTTTATCTAGCTCTTCATTTGAAAAGTTCAGTTCGCTGCCTTCAAGTTCAGATAGTACTGTCCAATCAATAGGATCTTTGGGGTCATTCATGGTTGATCTAATGAAACATAAAGCTGGAAATACTACAATTGTTAAAACAGAATTGCAAAAATATCTTGGTGAAGAAAATGAAGTTGAAACCAAGAACTTCAACATCTTGTCTTGGTGGAAAATAAACTCACCTAGATTTCCAATTCTTGCCGAGATGGCTCGGAATGTGTTAGCTATTCCTATTTCAAGTGTGGCATCCGAGTGTGCATTTAGCACTGGTGGACGTATTTTGGATTCGTTAACTCCTAAATTGGTGCAAACTCTAGTGTGCCTTCAAGATTGGATTCGAAGTGAATCACGACATGTTAGTGTTGAGGAAGATATAGATGTCCTTGAACAAGGTAAGAATATTCTTATTGTATTCGTTTCTTATTGGTATTATAATTAGTCATTAATTATTTTTCTAAATGATTAACATTAATTCTTTATAGATTTGGCTAATACTAGCATTCTTGATGATTAACATGGAGTTGAAACTCTTCTTTGTTGCGTTTGGATGTGGACATTTGGTAAGTTATTCTTAATTCTAGATACAAGTTATTTTAACTCGTGTATTTGCTTAAAATAAGTTATGACGATTTGGACATTTAGTACTTTTATTTAATGTTGATTTTGTTGGGTTATGAAGGTGATTAGGGCGTCATACGGAAGCTTACAATTGCAAATCATAAGACGATAAATTAGACGACACATAAAACTATACTAAAAGGCATAGTATTATTATTTGATATGACCAATTGGCCTACATAATTAAAAGGGATAAGTGTCTGAAAAATATCCCAACTTTGGTCGAATTTGTTGTTGCGATACTAACCTTTCATGAGGACCTATTACCTCCCTAGACTATTTAATAC
>NW_006238943.1:2592819-2605536 GCF_000226075.1 Solanum tuberosum | reverse complement strand
GAGGTAATAGGTCCTCATGAAAGTTTAGTATCGCAACAGTAAATCCGACCAAAGTTGGGGTATTTTTCAGACCCTTATCCCTAATTAAAAACTAATTAAAAGCATAAAAACTATTGAGAGAAAAAAAAAATCTCCCCATAAACAAAACTTTCTACACGAATACATTGTGGATTCTATTGTGTTTTTACTATGAGAATATGGATTTTCAATTTATAGATCTCCAAACTTTTCCTCTAAGGAAAGAATAAACCAAATATAAAAGAAAATTATATTTTCCTTTTAGAAAAAGTTCAAGGATTTATGGTAATACTTTGACTTTTCTTTTTAAAAAATAAATAAACTTTAAATAAGAAAAGAAAATCAGGCAAATTAAACCCTAACAGATTTCAACTGTAGAGATGGTATTAGTTTTAGTTTGTGTTTTGGTTGCCCATTATGTTAGTATTAAATGTTGAAATACTTCATGAACTTCCAGACTTGTGATTATCTTGGTTAGGAACTTAATGAATATTTTGCTGATTATCCGATGGATTTGGCAGCTGTTAAAGATAGTTCAAGATGAACTGCCGATTTACAACTGGACTTGGTTTTAATTAGTTTTAATTTATAATTGACTAATATTAGCTTTTGCACGATTGTAAATTTTGAAAATTGACCAATACTTTTTTATCAAAAATTGACCAAGACTTTGTTGTGATGACCCCCGTTTGGGATGATTATTTCAATGTATACGTATCGCGTCAAATTATTGGATAAGTCATATATTTATTTTGAAAGCATTTTCTTATTGGTTAAACCAAAAACCGAACCGTTAAAGACCTAAAACCGATAATTCGATAATAAATATCTTATTGGTTTGGTTATCGGTTTAGCATATTTAAAAACCGATAAACCGAACCGATAATACTTAAAATTGAACCGAACCGACAGATACACACCTCTACTAGTGTTCATCCCGCAATATAATAATTGGTCTTGACCTCGACAATAATGCTGTCACTTGAGATAACTCATGTTGAGTGAGTTTGTTATTTTTTTTAATAGAAAAATATGTCAAAACATTTTCACCAAATTAAAAAGAGAAAAATAAAAATATTACTCCACCTTGCCTAAATTCAACTTTGACCGTCTACAAAATTAGATAAAAGTAAATATAGGGTTGAAATATATAGACTAGGAATTAGGATGTGAAAGTATTTCTTTGATACTGTTGCAAAGGCTTTGATACGGTGGATAGGGATGTACGAAACCGAATCGAAAACCGAACCAAATCGCAAATTGAGTCAAATCGGAAAAAAAAAAAGACTAGTGGTTTGGTTTGACTTGGTTTGGTATTGGAAAAAAAGACCTGACTATATTTGGGTTGATTTGGTTTTAACTAAAAAAAACAACCCGAGACCAAACCAACCTGACATTATATATGTAATTTTAAAATTTTATTTTATACATAAAAATATTTACTTTGATATAATTTTTAAATATTTCTTATACTATTTCATAGTTTTTTCTTTTAATATATTATTTCAAGTTTAAAACTTAGAATTCGGAATGGTCCAATAAAGATTATAGTTCATAGATGTTAATAATTATAATAAAACTTAAATCAAAATCAAATTAATACTAATGCAAAAAGAAAATCAATTCAACACTAAAAATGACAATAATATTGAATATTTATTCTTTAGTTTTACATTGGTTTAGACAATTAAAATACATAATCTAATTTTAATTTTCATTAGGGAAAATGCATAAGTACCCGCCCAGCCTATGCCCAAAATCCCTGAGACACACCTAACCTTTACTAAGGTCCTATTACCCCCTTGAACTTATTTTTTAATTAATTTTTTACCACTTTTCGGCTTACGTGGCAATATAAACCAAATAGGTTGAAAGTTTTGTTCAACACGCGCCAAGCTCCACTTTTTCAACTTTCTAAAAAGTAGCTTTTACACTTCCCAAAATTTCAAAAAACTATCCTATTATTTATAATCTACTTTGTTAATATATGTTTAGTTAGTTTATAGATTTTAATGTTTATATATTTTATTTCAAATTTGGGCATGTAAAATTTTGTAAATATTATATATATAATTTTATTTTATTTATAGATAGTTACACTTTTCCAACTTTATCATAATTGTAGGATACTTATAAGACTAGAAGGTACTCTCTAATAGTGCATATAATTATTTTGTTTGTTCAAACATGTTTTTATTTGTATGCAACCTCAATTTTTATATCAATTATGTAGAAACTTTAATAGTGAATAATTTCGATCATTATTATTAATAGAACATAAGAAGAATTATTACTCAAAATCTTTACGTTAATAAAAATATAAATTGTTGTAACTATTATTTATAGATGATTAAAAAAATAAAATTGGGAAGAAAATAGTAAGTAAAAATTACACGTTATATTAAATTATCTTTACATTAATAAAAAAAGAAATTGTTGTTAGTATTATTTGTAATATAATTAAACAAAAATAACAATGGGAAGAAAATAATAAGTAAAGATTACACGTTGTATTAAAATAATAAGTATTAAAAATTATGATAAATTTTATAATAGTCATAACAGGAATTTACGCAATAATTACTATATTAGAATACTAGAAAAATTGATAAGTTCCTCGACATCTAATCATTGATTAAAATTTAAATTATTATTTTCTTCTGCGAAAGTTTAAGAGATTAAATTAATGTTTTAAAAAATAATATAACAAACTAATTAATTAATTATTTTCAATGATTAATAAGAAAATGTATATAGCAAGTACATGTATTATTATTACATTATTTATATCCACTCTATATTAAATCATTTTTCTATTATAGTTTGACGCAAATTTCAGAATGTAAAGAATGTTTTGGATTCGAAAAATAAATATTCAAAATATACTAACATGTCATTTAATCTTATGATATTTTACATTTCATGTGAAAAAAAATTAAATATTAATTTTTTAATATGAAAAATATTAATTTATTAATACAACATAAAAGTAATAAAGGACAATATATAAAAATATTTGAAGTATTTGATATTTTATTAAATTAAAATAATTCTAAATTAATATATAGCCGCGCAACGCGCGGGTACGTATACTAGTGAAGAACAATAATAAAGAAGAAGACAATTGAGTTTATATTTATTTTTTCCAAGTTTATTTTAACACATGACCAATTTTTATTGGTCAGTGCTGTCAAAAAGCTGCACCCACGCGCCTAAAATAGGTGAAATCACGGACTCAGCCACGTAGGCCGAAAAGTGGTAAACAATTAACTAAAAAATAAGTTCAGGGGGGTAATAGGACCTTAGTAAAGGTTAGGTGTGTCTCAGGGATTTTGGGCATAGGCTGGGGGGGTACTTATGCATTTTCCCAATATATTAGTAATATTGGTATTATTATGTTTGACATATATATATATATAATGAGCTTCTGTCCTGCACAATACGTTTCACATCCATTTACAAAATGTGTAAACACTGCATAAATAATATTTGTTTTATCCTAATAGGCAAAATATGTACACAATATATAGAGAATTTTTTCAAAAAAATAAATAATTATATATATTTATATATAGAGAGAAATTTTACTTATCGTTAGAGGCATTGATAATAGGCAAATATCAAGTTTCAAGCCTCAAACATGGCTAACTAATGAAAAAATATACAAGAGAACGACTAATCATCCTCTTGTTCGATCCAAATGCAGGACCTTGGTTGAACTAAGTTAAAAATATTAGAACTTGAGTAAGCTTTGATGGCAGAGTAATCGAAAGAGTAATATTTGTGATTGGCCAAACAATAAAAAACGCCCTTGCCCTTATTGTTGTCATGAAACATTGGGAAGTATATCTTGTTTCCTAGACCCTGTGCAACACATGTTCTCAAAGTCCTGTGAAAGGTATAAATAACTGTCAAAATCACATTTCAATCAATAACACAAGCTATTCAAAAAAATATATAATTTAAAATAGATGAACAATCAATGTATTCAAATAACCTTTTTATTGTATGTCAAATGTTTAGAACATTTAATGAACCTGCAAAATTTAGTTTGGAACTAAAATAATGAGTTACATTTTTATATTATTAGGTCCAAACATATGATATATTAGTATGTGCAAAAATGAATAACAAAAATGATTAATGGTTCTCATTTAAATGCACAATAAGAAATTTTTTACATATACCTTAAATTGATATCTATACTTCAAGTTCAACACACATACAATTTTAAATGCTTCATGGAAGAAAAATTCTATAATGGAGAAAGAAAGCAAGAACGAAAAGTTGAGGATATTGCAAAGGAAGTCCTCATGCCCCGAAAAGAAAAAATTGTTATTATTAGAGACAACATATCAACATAAGACTGTTCACTGTTTAATACTAGCTACACATGTATTAAATTTACTCTCTCTTTTTCCGCTGCTATTTTTTCTTCTTGATTACCAATTTTCAGCATTTTTTGGTTATCCTCACTTGCAACTTCTAACCCTCTTATCTTCTCATGTTGAATTGTACAATTTCCTTAATTCGATTTCCTATTGTGAGCTTCCATCTTTGTAAGTTGGTTCTTAAATAGCATTAGGAAATCACCCTTTAAATTCAAATTTAAAATTGATTTCTACATTAAAGTGATGAATGCCTTTTCATATCATAACTTTTCAAATTCTTCCATTAGGAGATTTATGATTACAATTAAAAGCAATATCAATGTACTCATTTATCAAGAAAATGATAATTTAATTATTAAAGGGCTTAAGGACTTCAAATTCTACCATTATCTAATTAAAATATTTATATTTAATCAAATTTTAATTTAGTAGAGGGGCAAAATGATAATTCAACTTTTCACTTTGGAGTTTCCCACTTATATATATATATAGAGAGAGAGAGAGAGAAAATACATGTGACACTTAAAGTTTGGAATATCACATTTATTAGACTTGCTTAAACTTCATTGTATGTGAAGGCATAAGTTAATGCAGGTATCAAGGTGTTAGATTTTGGGGAGTTGCTTCACAGTCAGATTCCTTTTGATTGAAATTCAAACTGTGGCACATTCTAAACTCGGGGTCTCGGGTTCAGCCTTGAGAATGGAGAATCTCTTGATAGGGAACACTTTACCCCCCTTAGTAGGCGTACCCTTGTGTCAATCGTATTAGTTGGACTAGTGGGTTTCGGATGCCAAATGGTTAGATAAAAATTGAAAAAAGTATTTCCAGATCCCTTGAATAAGCTACGTAATTCTATATGTGTGGTAGGTTGGTGCTGGTCTTCCTGTCATAGCATCCTTAAATCGCATAATTTCATCAGGAGATCCCGTCTACCATATTATTGGGAGTGTGAGTGGTAATATTTTATGACCACTTACCATTTAGGCTATATATGCAATAGCAATTACTTATCCTTAGTGATTATTATCTTGCTTGTTATAAACATCAGGAGCATTTGATATAAGTAATTATTCTTTCATAAAATTTCTGTTAAATTATACCCCTCTGTTTCAAAAAAAAAAAATTGACTCATTTCTTTTTATGCCAACACTTTAACTTTAATCTTCCACGTGACATTTTTAAGGCAACAAGATTAAAGGACATTTTGATACATTTGACATAACTTTAATTTAGAGCCACAAGATCGAATTTTTTTTTCTTTTCTTAAACTTCGTTCCTAGTTAAACTAAATCATTCTTTTTAAAATGAATTGAGTACTAACTTTATCATGAAGACATAAATAAGGTAAAAATATGTGGTATTCCCTTTGTTTTAAATTGTTTGTCTAATTTTAACTTGATACGAAGTTTGAGAAAATTAATAAAATTTTGTGGTCTTCAATTATATATACATAAAATATATTACAATGATTTATAATTTTGTAATATTAAATATCTCAAAAAATAATGGAACATTTTTTTAAAAATGAAGTAAAAAGAAAACTAACAAAAATAAATTAAGAAAGGCAGGATTAGTAATTATTTAGTTATCTGAATGACGTGTCATGTATTCCTGAATTGTTTGTTTTTCCTCAATTACAATTTTGGTCCTTGTACTCTCCAATTCTTCATATTTTCTTTTTATGGATTTGGGTCTGATGACTTGAATGAGTCCATCATGAATTATGCAGAAAGTAACACTTGAAAGTAAAGAATAAAAGATGTTTACGAGGAAACTTTGGAGGAAAATTCACGATCTAGCTCACAAGATTTTAACAATAATAACTTTATTAATTAACACGCTAATTAGATTCAGATTACAAGCTTTTGCAATTTAGTAATTAAATCATTAAGCCCTTCTCTTCGTAATAACTTTATTACAAGACAAAACAAAACAATGACTTTATTGTCCAGTGTTCACTATATAACTAAACTCTAATTAACATAGACTTCACTCAAAACTCGACAAAGCTAACTCTAGCTATAAACTCAACTTAATGATGATTACAACTCAAATAATGATCAATATTTTATTATAGCATAGGAGTAGATCTTACATAGTTAGAACACAAGACATTAACCTCACGTTACAACTAAAAACTACACTTGATCCCTTGATCATGTCCCTTGTTGTGTATGAGAATAATGCTTTCTTGGGAGAAATTTGCTTTCGCCTTTTTGTGAAAATCTTTTTTGCAAAAATTAGGTTTGTTTATTATCAAAGAGATCAATATAAGATGGACAAAAGCAACTTAGTGCAATGCCATTGATTGATAACTCTTCACCTTTTTTCTTGCGTTCACCAATTATTACAGTTGTGTCAGCTTTAAGCTTAAAGAATTGACAGTTAACCCGACCTTATTACTTGTGTTATTTCTAGTTGCTAAGACCATCTCCAACCCAACACCAAATTTTACATCAAATCCTATATTTGGTGTAAAATTTGGTGTTTTGAGCTCCAACCCAAACCAATTTTGACATCAAATTTGGAGTGTGAATAGTGTTACACCAAATTTGGTGTAACACTATTCATCACACCAATTCATTTTTTGAATATTTTTAATATTATTTTCATTATACAAACTTTTAATTAAACATTATATAAATTGTATGTTTTAATTAAAACTCTTATATATTTAATTATTTTTTATGTAATATTTTTATAATATTAATTTTGAACTCCTCTTGATATTTAGAATCAATCGAAACAACATTCAATCTAAATAACTAACAAACTTAAAATTTAATTCAAAGCTAATCATATTAGAAGAGACACATATGAGGTGAGAAAGAGTGGGGGGAAAAGAAGTAATTTATTTTGGTATAAGGTAAAGAATGAGGTCATTTCGAGTAAATAATGAAAGTCTTGGCCAAATTATGTTAACTAAAATTGTGGACCATACCTTTGGGCAATTCTTTTCTTAATGGATTTCTTACATAAATACCGGATAACAAGAGGAGAATTCTAGATTTAAAGATCAACGGGGCATCATTATTATACTATAGGCTCTAGCAACAAATGTGTCCAATTGATCATAGTAGTATGAACAGCGAAAATTTATAGTTCAAGTATGAATTCAAAATTAATAAGTACTTATATTTTTGCTTAGCAATTGATTGTGATAGCTCCATGATCAACGATGTGGTGAATCCCTCGTAGGCACACTTTTGTTGTTATTATAGCCCTTAAATCATTAACAAAGAATAATAACAAAAATTCTTATTTGTATAATTGATTGTTATCACTTGTATCAATTATATTGTGTATATACAATTTATATATTTGGTATACTAAATGTATAACAATTTGTTAGTATGTGATATCTCAAAATGTACTTTGTTATAGTGACAAAATTTTGCCTAAGATCTTCAATAATTATTGCATAATGATATATTATTGAAATTATCACCTTTTTTGTTTGTCTGCAGGATTCAATTTTCCACTCTTAGGAGATTTATTTCCTTTTATTGTGTGTTTTCCTTAATTAAATGAATAAATAGTAGTACTTGAACCATTAAAAACCAACAATTATACTCAAAAAAAGGAAAATTCAAATTATTTTTAAATAATAGAATTAATTTTTCCAAATTTATGGGATGCTGAATCGTTTCAATAATTATGTTGGCCTCTTTTCTTATAATTAATGATATTATAAATAGGGATTTGGGGTTAATTAGAGAGAACAAAGTTAATTAATTTTCATTATGGATGCAAAACGCAAACAATGTATCCTCTCACTTTCTTCACTTTTGATTTTTATATTAAAATTCTCTGATTTTGCATTGCTAGTATGTTACTTTTTTTTAATTATTTAATTATAATGTCCTAAATATTATAGTTTGCCTTGATACATGCTTATGTTGAGTTTTATCTTTACAGATCTGGTACGTCTAAGGTCAGCAGGTCGATTTATGCAAATTATCATTCAAGATGACACTCAAAATATTATTCAACGGAATTCATTATCAAAATGTTTCTTACCCAAGTTTGGAGCTCAAGACAACATGGATGGTACTAAAGAATATCAAAACCGTTTTGCCTTAATGGTTGATCCAGGAAATACAATAGCTATAGCTAAAGCATACATTCAAGAGGAAAAACATATTCCTTTTAAAAACAAAGGCTTTTGAGCAAGGATGGTAAAGATTTGAGTGATGCGCAAATTTTATTTGCATTAGGAATCAAAAAGGGTTCTACGTTAATTTTGCGATACGCACCGATAACAAAAATATCTATGAAAATGCTTATGTTGTTCTCTATGGTCAAAGATCCATGGTCAATGAGTCGAACAATGCAAATTATCATTCATGATGATACTTACAAAGATGCGATTGGATCTAAGTACATTATAGATGGTATTGCTAAAGATTGTCGTATTTCTTATACCTTAATGGTTGCACTGGATGATAGTATTATTGCAGTTAAAGCCTATATTCAAGAGCAAACTGGATTTTCTTTTAAGAATTAGAAGCTTTTGTACGAGGGTGCAGTTTTAAGAAATCCTCAAACTCTTGTTTCTCTAGGAATGAAGAAAGGATCTACCTTAATCCTTCGATATGAACCAATATCGAGCAACAAGATTACGAGTTGTATATTTAATATTAAGATTGAGCGTAATGACACAGTTGGAGATCTTAAAGCTATCTTTCAAGTAAAGACTGGAATTCGATTTCATACACTGAGATCAACCTATCGTGGACAAATATTGGCTAATGATAAGCTTCTTGTTGACCTTGATAATTAGTATTATAGTGTTCTTAATATTATATTAAGCTTGAATTATCTTTAGTGTTAGTACTTCTTTCTATTCATATTTTTAATTTGTCCAACAAGATGATTTTTTCTTATTTCATACTAGTAGTTATTTTTAATTTTCAATTGTTCCAATTTGTTTTTGGCAATTTTTGTCCACTGAGATTTAACTAACCTTCAAAGCTAAATTGAATCATTTTTATGTAGAAACTATAGGATTACATAAGCTAGAATTTTCCTCGTATCAAAATAATTAGACATTAAATTAAATACATTTTTAATTTAATTTATATGAAACCGATTGTACTTATAATATTAATAAAAATCATAACCCGCCATGGATGAATATTAGCTGATGATGAGCATTTTGTTGACCTTGATGTTTAGTATAGAGTATTATAATTCCATCAAATTACAATTAGTACTTTTTTCTATATTTCTTCTATGTAATCGATCAACAAGATGATTTCTTTTAATTATTTCATATTTCGTTGATTGTTTGGTCTTCGAATCTAAATTTAATTAGATGATAATATGCACATAATGCCTATTAGCATATGATCTAATTTGTATATTATTTTCTAATACATATATGACAGTGATAATAATATTGACAAAAAAAAAAGTTAATTAAAACTTTATTTCGGCCTAAATATGTAACGTAGTTACTCTAATACGTGCAAATGGAAATTCAGATGGAATGGATTAGCTCTTAACATTATGAGATTTGTGTAAAATTTCCATAATTTAACTAATAATTCATTTTGGAAACACTTATTTGTGTCAAAACTCAAAACTTTTGGTAAGAAAAAAGTAATCAACCTCAATAATCTCTCACCAACCATTTAATAAACATATAATATTTTGTATAATTCATATTATAATGAGTATTTTACCATTAATAATCAATATATACAAGCCAAGAAAAGTAAATACGAACAACTTGCTTGGATGATTTTTATATATTGTATTGTACTCTACTGTTTTATTAGTTTAAATATCATGCTTGTTATCTAAATTACGTAATGTGTCTTATTTTAAGTAACAATCGATTTAGTTTGATAGCATATTATTTTTTTCTCATTTTACATTACTTATTATTTAATAATTCTATTTTATCTTTTACTCTACATTTTTATGGTTACTCTATCCTTACTCTACTTTTCTTATAAGTTTATTATTCATATCAATTATGAGTGATATGATATAACAATTTAAAATGATACAATCAGTTCTAAATTTATATTCATCAAATAAATATTGTACGATGCAATACATTATTTCAAATCATAAGTAATAATTATCGAGACAAAGTGTAACTAATTCCACTACCAATGAAAGATAGGTAGGTAAGCACGCGAATTGTACCGATCAGATTCAATTGAGTGACGATTACTCTATCTCTTAAGAAAGAACCTATCATTTGTTCAATTTGATCGATTTGATACTTAGTTAATTCTTTTATCTTTATGTTTCCACTGATACCTAATCGATAACGAACCTGAATGGCTTTTTTAGGGCTAATTCCATCAATTTTGGTTGAGGCATTTCTTACTTGTTCATCGCCAACTAATCGAACGTGCGTGCTTGGCCAGTTGGCCCTTAGAAAAGAATCAGTTCCACACACGAGTGAGTTAAATAGATAAAGGTGCACTCAACTTAATTTTTTGGATGAGATGATCACACTATTCAATAGAGCTAAAGTCAACGTCAGTTTCAATTGCTTCCCTTGATTGTCGCGTGCTTACTTATTATGTTTGCTACGGTCACTGCATAACTTGTGAACATTCAGAAGTACAGGTCAATCACCTTCCAACCCTTGTCACCTTTCATCCTCTTAATCTGTAAAAGGGTTTCCTCTCAAATGGCAACTATTATGTTTAGTGTATTGATTATTTTTGCCTTATTTGCAGGAGGATTATGATAAGTTGGTGTCACAGCTCCGTCGCCTTAGACACGAGTCAACTGTATGTTCTCTTGTTTCTATTGCGTGTAAAAATCTTTTGTGCAATGAAATGTTGGAGACAAAGGAGATTTTAGAGTGTCATGTTATGGGGTTATACTAGTGTATGGGTCTCTAGGTAGAAAAAAATTAATTGTGTTTGATCGAGTAAGACCAGAAAGTTTGCTGAAACCTTGGTTGTCCTGTCTTTTTGATGTCAACATTTTGCAGTGGTGACCAGTTCCGTTTTGTAGCTTCTTCTCTTGTGAATCTAAACGCAAGTATATCCAGTCCCTTTATCACCAAGGGGTGTGGTAGGATGGTTGGAGTCCCTCCATCCTACTCTCTCAACTGTGAAAGTTCCAATTTTTCTGTGTCAGATTTCACTGTTAACTGAAAGAAGGATGTAATTAGGCATCTATCTGTAAATATACATTTGAAGATAGAAAGAATAAATGATCATATGGATAGGGATAGTGATGGGTATCATTTGGTTTATCTGATATCTAGAGTACTAGTTAAGTAAAAACCCGCTTCACTTGTATTTGAGATTCTTAATGTCTCATACATGTTAAACCTTCCTCTTCCGCTTTAAAAGCTTTTCTTGTTTGACTTCCCAAACAATGATATGGGATTTGTAGCGCATTGTGTTTATTTAAGTGATTAATTTAGCTTCTGTGGTATACGAAGGATAGTATTGTCCTAGTTCAGTTTATACTTGTCTTAGCAAAGTTGTCTGAAATTGTTATATGTATGGTAGGTTGGTGCTGGCCTTCCTGTCATAGCATCCTTAAATCGCATAATTTCATCAGGAGACCCTGTGTACCGTATTATTGGGAGTTTGAGTGGTAATATTTTATGACCATTTATCATTTAGGCTATATATGCAATAGCAAATGATTATCCTTAGTGGTTATCTTGCTTGTTATAAACATTAGGAGCATTTGATGGTAAGATGCCATATATCTTGGTATCTAACAGGTACCCTGGGCTATGTAATGAGTGAGGTTGAGTATGGAAGGCCATTCAGCCAAGTCGTTAATGCTGCTAAAAGCCTTGGCTACACTGAACCAGGTGATAAGTTACAACCACCCTATTATTGTTGTAATATCACCATATGAGTATTGAAGATATGACTTACAAAAACAGAAAAGTGGTTGTTGAAAATATGATATGTTTTGTGGTTGTGAAGTTAGTTTGAGGAAAAATTGGTAAAAAGTTGAGTTTTTGAGAAGTTGAGTTTTTATGAGTTAAAGTTGGTTAAAAAGTGTTTTTTCGAGTTATTTGGAGTTTCGGGACTCGGATCGGATTTCCGTCGATTCCGACGGTTTTAGAATGTCGAAACGGGTCTGTGTGAAGTTACGGAGTTGAATTTGGAGTTGAAACGAAGAATTGAGGTCCTAAGTTGCTATAGTTATGAAATTGTGATAAAGAGTTGACTTTGGTCAACATATGAGGTTCCTAGGCTCAGATTGAAATTCCGAGAGTACCGTTGGTTTCGGGAGGCGATTCCAAGTCTAGAATGAGTCTTGGTTGAATTTTTAGACGCTCCGTTTGAGTTTCGAATTTTTT
>NW_006238943.1:2568561-2592418 GCF_000226075.1 Solanum tuberosum | reverse complement strand
GGAACGTCGAATTTAGTGGGGGTACATATTTAGTTTGTGTGCACGAGATTCCGAACGAATCCCGAGGGTCAAACGGGGACTTAAACTTTGGTGTTATATGTTGTTTCAGCTGCTGTGGTTTTTTAAAGCTGCAACATCAGTTGTTTCTTTCTTTTTTAAAGCCAAAACCAGTAGCCATTTTCCCCTAACTTGAAAAATACCCATTTCTCCATTTTTAGACTTTGAGAGCTCGAAAATAGGTGATTTCAAGTGGGTTTTCGCAAGGAATTCATTGGATTGTGGTGATTTGGAGCGTGCTCGGAAGGGTAAAACTCAAATTTGAGTTACTAGTTGAAGTGTTTTGAGGCAAGTGACTTCTAAACTTTGTTAAACTCTTAGACTACACATGACTACTTTCCTAATTGTGTTGGGGAGTAATGGGGATTGAGGATGGGTTTTATTTGTTGATTGAAATTGTTGTAAATGAAAGATGGGGAAATAAAACGAGCTAAATGTGTTATATGTGACTTGAATTTGTTGAATAAGTCATGTGATAACTCATATTGAGGGGATAGAAGAGCATGAGTAGGCTATGATTGATACAGACATTGATGTTGAGACAGATGATGTGTAATACTATGATGTGGTTTTGATATGGTTGTGATTGAGACAGATGATGTGCAATACTATGATGTGGTCGTGATAGTGGTTGTAATTGAGACAAATGATGTGTAATACTATGATGTGGCCGTGATATGGTTGTAATTGAGACAGATGATGTGTAATACTATGATGTGATCGTGATATGATTGTGATTAATGACATGTGCATATTCATTATTCATCCCATGTGTGAACTATCTGTTGCATGAGTTCTGAGACACTGATATGAGGATGGATGGATATGAGACACAGTTGAGACTAGCTCCGGCTAGAGATATATGAGATGGACTAGCTCCGGCTAGCGATTTGGATGCCGATGGGATCTGGTTCCGGCGGTGATACATGGTCCATGTGTGGCCCCCATGGGTTCTGATTTGAGTATTCAGCGCGGTCTGATTACGTCAACAGATGTGTATCTTAGGACAGACATGCATCACGACTACATGACATCATTATTGCATTTGCATCGCATTTGACTTCATCTTTGTCTGTGGTGTGTGGATTTTACCTATTTGTCCCTCTTCATGTGATATATGATTTATTTGCTCTTATATGAGGATATGAGGTTGATGTTGAGACATTGTTGGATATATCTGTTGATTATGGATTGTGTAGTATAAGTTGTTAGTTCGCTGTTAGGATGAAGTTTCAGTGGTTTGGTTGGGATTGAAAGGAGTTGTTTGTAGCTGCTAGTTTAGCTTAGTTTAATGTTACTTGCGAGTACCTGTTGCTTTTGGTACTCACCCTTGCTTCTACACAGTTGTGTAGGTCGACAGCTCTATCAGATCCGACTTTTTACTCATCTTCAGATTAGAGCTTCCAGACTTACTTGAGAGGTAGCGGTTCATTCCAGACGTGCCCTCAAGTTATCTATATTTACTGTTCTGTTCTATTCTAGAACTTTACTATGAGACTTGTATATTTTTATTCAGATTTCTATATTAGAGGTTTTGTACATGTGACAACCAATTCTGGGGTTATGTTGAGTTTATTTAAAGACTTCCGCTTATCTTTCTATCTTTATTCTTGTTTTATTAATTCCGTATCGTCGGGTTTTTGGGTGTTAGGTTAACGTGTTCGGTGGGGTTTGGGCACGTGCCATCACATCCGGTTTTGGGGTGTGACAATCAAGTTGTACACGTTTCTCTTCCCATTTTTACTCCTTATTTCACTCCCTCAATCTCTTCCTATTTTTACTCACTCAATCTCTTCCTATTTTCACTCCCTCAATCTTTACTTCCTTCATTTTTTAATTTTCAGATTTGTTCTCTCTCCTTTCAGTAAGATCGCTCCACAGTTATAGAAGCCTCTTATTCTGATCCCCATGTTTTACTAAATTCCTCATTTATTTCTTTGTATGCTGCAATTGTTTACTTTTTTTTAAGAATCAATTTTTCTTGCAATCAGTTGGAAGAGTTGGATTATTAATAACTTCTTTCACTTGCAATGGTTATATCAATGTCTTCATTTTATAGTTCTCTTCTTTAATTCAATTTCTTGTATATTTAAAATAATGTTTTTGTTTTGTACAATTGTAACTATAAATTAAGATTTTTTGACATTTACTTTTATCGAATTTGTAAGTAAATTATACTATAATTATTAGCAAAATTAAGATGATTTTTTTGTGAGTCGTTATGAGTTATAAACTTTTTTGTTTCTGATCTTAATTGCCAAATAACAATTAACTTTAGTAAACTTGTTTAAGTTTGCTTATATATATGCAAAATATTTTTAAATTTGTACGACACAAATATAATTTAATTGACTTATAAAAACAGAAATATGTATAACCTCACCTTTTGAATAAACAATAGAGAAAAGTAGTTGATATATGACATATGTTCATTTTTCTCTGTTACTTTGTATAAATTTTTCATCTATTTCTTATGATAATGAATATATACGTCAATGCAAAATAAGATTATTATCGTGTTAATGAGTGTCATCATGTATATTGATAATATTCCAATCATGGTCACATATATTCGAATTTATTTAAACTATGACATTTATTTTTATCAAATTTGTAAGTAAAATTATATTGTAATTATTAGCAAAATTGAAATGATTTTTTTTGTGAGTCACTATGAGTTATAAACTTTTTTGTTATTAGTCTTCATTGCCAAATAACAATTAACTTTAGTAAATAGAGGTTGTTTGTTTTTGTTAAAGTTTATTTACAACTTATGTATGCAAACTATTTTTAATTTGTACCAAAAGAAATTAAGAAGACAATGAAATTATTTTAGTAATTAGAGCCAAAGCTAGAAATTCAAATAACGCATTGAGGCAAAAATCAAAATTACAAAAATGTATTTGAGGCTTTTCATGGGACAAGGAACTTTTTCTTCATTGAACTATCTAAATAGGATTAACATTAATTATTTTCATAACTCAAATATAGAGCTTAAAAATATTCATATGAATTTATAAACTTATATACTCAATGATATAGGATACACGCGCAAAGCGCGTGCCAAGAGACTAGTGTTGTAAAATCACCATGAGTATTGAAGATAAGACGAACAAAAACAGAAAAGTGGTTGTTGAAAATATGATATTATCTATTTATAAGTAAGTGTAGTCTTATTTTATTGTTTATATGTTCCTCTGTCTGAGTAATTCTACTCGTTTTCCTGTCAGGCAAGTGTTCCTCTTGTACAACAATATTTTCTGGCCTTCTGCTTAGGAAGTTTGTCTAGCACTAATTCGAATATGAGAGAAATCAGAGAAATTTGAGAAGCTTTTAAGAGAATGTGTGATACAAATGTCTTACACGTTTCTTCTTCTTTTATATGCTCACTTTACAGTGCATATTCTTACATTTACCCAATGTGGTGAACATGTAGATACAACTCTATATTACACTTATCTCTTGTTATTTACATTTAGCTATCTGATTCTCCCCTCTAGCTGGTGCATACATGTAAACCTGTATAGGATTTGGTGAATATGTCTATAAGCTGATCAGTCGCCTTCCCAAACTTTATAACAGTGTCGTGAAAACATTTTTTGGGGAAGGGACAGTCGGTTTCTATATTCTTGGTCCTCTTGTCAGATGCTGCATACAATGGGATACAAGTATAACTTGATTATTGCACTCAAGTTTTGTTATGATCAATTTCAATTGTTAGAGAAAAATGTATTTCGGGTTTAACTACACCTAAAAGTTACGTCATGACATGAGGATTGCCGAAGACCACATAAAGAGATTACAACAATACATCCTCAACTGAAGTGAGACTAACATCTTATTGCTTGCACAGGGGGGAACATATGGAGTATGTATAACATAACATAGGGGCTAAACATTGGGTGACTAAACATTAGGGATGAACTTGAGTGAGATATCATTAAGTAAATGGACTTTGTGCCTAACCCAGTCCAAAAGGCTAATCCAAGATCATATAAGGGTACCTTTAACCAATGTGGTAAACTAACAGCAACCGTTTTCGATCCTTTTGGTGGTTGTTAATCTATGTGCTCATCGTTACCATAGTCACGACCCAATATTCTCTTTCTTCTATATAGCCCAATTGCCTGAAGTGTTATAGTATTTATAAGTAGAACGTATATAAAGAAGGTATCACTGTCCATTTTGCATCGTGATTGTCTATTTTTGTTGATAATCCTTTCCAAGAGCAGGCTTCCTACCCCAAAAGATGCAAATCATTGCATTCTAGTGAATACGACATGGCGAATACAAAAATTGATTCACAATAACAGTTGGAAAGGCATCATCAGGTCTAGTCACCTATAAGATAGTGTAAAACTAACCTTCTATATCTCTCTCTTGAGATTACTAAGAAGCACTAAGATGGGTCGTTTTCAAAAACTTTTTCATTCATAAATCAAACACTAAAATTTTTTTTCGGAAAACATTTTCCATGGAAAACATTTTCCTTCATACCAAACACACCCATAGTTAATACTTGGTTTCTCGGTACGTTTCACGAAACATTCATAGTTCTAATTGGTTCTGTAAATTTTGAGAAGTTGAACATCCCTCATGACAACATTTTGTTTTGATGTCTTCATAACAGGCTCTCATTCTTGCTCGGCTCCTTGGACGGAGTTTAAACCTAGATAATATGAAGGTTAGGATACATGTCACAATGTCTCTTTGTTTTGTTACTAATTCAATTAGCTTCAGAAACCTTGATGCATTTGCAATTCCCTTTTCAGATTGAAAGCTTGTATCCTGAAGAAATGGGACCAGATGTGATGCCTCTGGAAGACTTTCTAGTGAATGGCCTTCCCTTACTTGATCAGAAAATTGAAGATAGGATTAAATAAGCTTCTGCAAATGGAACAGTTCAAACTGAGCCATTTGCCTCAATGCTGGACTAGTTTTTAGGATTTCACTTCAGTTTATAATCAGTTTCCTTGTAATGAGCATTTTCTTTAAAATCTGAAAAACAGCTGATATTTCTTTATAATATTTCTTCGGAAAACCTTATATGATAGAACACCACAATATTCACCTTTTCGGTATAAGGTATTTAATGTTCCTTTATGTTATGTGTTCTTCTATTTTTCCCTCTTCTTTTTTTTTTTTGAAGTTAATCATCAATTGGGACATTGACCCAGATAAAAACCATAATGACATTAATATCTCTCAATTATTGAGAAAAAATTATGAAAAGAGAAAAATCAAATAGGCAACTTGACCTATTCTTAGGACTATTAATTTCATTTTATGAGAAGAGAAAAGAATTTTAAAAATGATGTTGGCCTTGTAATGAATAACCTACAGTTCCCTCCAACACCATCTTCGTTTATCTTTGTCGGACAGAGAAAATGATAAGGAAGAAAGTGTGAACATTTACCAAAATTCAAACAAGGAATTCAGCTCTATTAAATTCAAAATTCAAGAATGATTTATTTTTTCTAAAGAACAAATTTGGAGTCCCCACCCCCACCCCCTCTCTTGCTTCAATTATTGAATTGCAAAAGTAATGAACAGTCAAGGAACCAGACTGGCAGACTCCATCATTTTTTTTCTATGGCTGTGAGCTGCAGACTGTAGATAAAACATAGTTGTACCAATTACAAGCAAAAGAGAGAGAAATCATTCTTCATTACATATCACTCTTAGCTCTTAGCATTCAACAGGTAAAATAAAGTTGTTAGTAATTGAAGTTTGAAACATTTATCTTCTTAAAATCATTTTTTATTTCCTTGTTTTGCTTGCAGATTTCAGAAATGGAGGTAGTTGGTGGGGCATTTCTCTCTTCAGCTTTGAATGTTCTCTTTGATAGGCTTGTCTCTCATGGTGATCTGCTCAACATGTTTCGGAAGCATAAGGATCATGTTCAGCTCTTACACAAGCTGCAGGACAATTTGCTTGGTCTTCAGATTGTGCTAAGTGATGCAGAGAAAAAGCAAGCATCAAATCGACATGTGAGCCAATGGTTTAATAAGCTTCAGAGTGCTGTGGACGGTGCTGAAAACTTGATAGAACATGTCAACTATGAAGCTTTGAGGCTTAAGGTAGAAGGCCAGGATCAAAATCTTGCAGAAACAAGCAACAAACAAGTAAGTGATCTCAACCTGTGCTTGAGTGATGATTTTTTTCTTAACATAAAGGAGAAGTTGGAAGAAACCATTGAAACATTGGAGGTGTTGGAAAAGCAAATTGGTCGCCTTGGCTTAAAGGACCATTTTGGTTCGACTAAACAAGAAACTAGAACACCTTCAACTTCTTTGGTTGATGATTCTGATATCTTTGGAAGGCAGAATGATATAGAGGATTTGATTAACCGTTTATTGGCTGAAGATGCAAGTGGAAAAAAGCTGACTGTGGTTCCTATTGTTGGAATGGGCGGTGTGGGTAAGACAACACTTGCTAAAGCCGTTTACAATGATGAGAAGGTGAAGGACCATTTTGGTTTGAAAGCTTGGTTTTGTGTTTCTGAGGCATATGATGCTTTCAGAATAACAAAAGGTTTACTTCAAGAAATTGACTCATTTGACTTGAAGGCTGATGACAATCTTAATCAGCTACAAGTCAAATTGAAGGAAAGCTTAAAGGGAAAGAGGTTTCTAATTGTTTTAGATGATGTGTGGAATGACAACTACAGCGAGTGGGATGACTTGAGAAATGTTTTTGTACAAGGAGATATAGGAAGTAAGATCATTGTGACGACACGTAAAGAGAGTGTTTCCTTGATGATGGGTAGTGGGGCAATCACCGTGGGGACTCTGTCTGATGAAATCTCTTGGGATCTATTCAAACGACATTCACTAGAAAACAGGGATCCTAAAGAACATCCAGAACTTGAAGAGATTGGAAAACAAATTGCAGACAAGTGCAAAGGGTTGCCTTTAGCTCTAAAGGCACTTGCTGGTGTTTTACGCTGCAAATCAGAGGTGGATGAGTGGAGAGACATTTTAAGTAGTGAAATATGGGAGCTTCCAAGTTGTTCGAATGGTATATTACCAGCGCTGATGTTTGAGCTACAATGATCTTCCTGCACATTTGAAGCAATGTTTTGCTTATTGTGCAATATATCCCAAAGATTATCAATTTTGGAAAGACCAAATTATTCACCTGTGGATTGCTAATGGTCTTGTACAGCAGTTGCAATCAGGTAACCAATACTTTCTTGAGTTGAGATCAAGATCATTGTTCGAAAGGGTCCCAGAGTCTGAATGGAGACAGGAGGTATTCTTAATGCATGACCTTGTCAATGATTTGGCCCAAATTGCATCTTCAAATCTTTGTATAAGGTTGGAAGAGAACAAAGGATTGCACATCTTGGAACAATGTCGGCACATGTCCTATTCAATAGGAAAAGATGGTGACTTTGAGAAATTGAAATCACTCTTTAAATCAGAGCAGCTGAGGACATTACTTCCAATGGATCTCCAGCGCCCTGATTATGGCCGAAGTAAGCTTAGCAAGAGGGTGCTGCATAACATACTGCCAAGACTAACATCCTTAAGGGCATTATCATTGTCATGCTATCAGATTGTTGAGTTGCCGGATGCCTTGTTTATCAAATTAAAGCTCCTTAGATTTTTGGACCTTTCTGGGACATTGATTAAAAAGTTGCCAGATTCCATTTGTACATTGTATAACTTGGAGACACTTCTCCTGTCATTTTGTGTTGATCTTGAGGAGCTACCGCTGCAGATGGAGAAGTTGATTAACTTGCGTCATCTTGACATACTCGATACTTGTCGCTTGAAGATGCCGCTACATCTGAGCAAGATGAAAAGTCTCCATGGGCTAGTGGGAGCCAAGTTTCTTGTAGGTGGTCCTGGTGGTTTGAGAATGGAAGATTTGGGTGAAGTACATAACTTATATGAATCTCTATCAGTTGTAGAGTTGCAAAATGTGGTTGATAGAAGGGAAGCTGTGAAGGCAAAGATGTGGGAGAAGAATCATGTTGGGCAGTTATCTTTGGAGTGGAGTGAAAGTAGTAGTGCCAACAATTCACAAACTGAAAGAGACATAGTTGATGAGCTACGCCCACATAAAAACATAAAAGAAGTCGAAATCAGTGGATATAGAGGGCTAACATTTCCAAATTGGCTAGCTGATCTTTTGTTTCTTAAGCTGGTGAAATTGTCTCTTAGCTACTGCAAGGTCTGTTATTCCTTGCCAGCATTAGGACAACTCCCTTGTTTGAAAATCCTTTCCATTAAAGGGATGCATGGAATAACAGAGGTGACGGAAGAATTCTATGGCAGTTTGTCCTCCAAAAAGCCTTTTAACTGTCTTGAGGAAATTAGTTTTGAAGATATGCCGGAGTGGAAGCAATGGCACGTACCAGGAAATGGAGAGTTCCCTATACTTGAGAAGCTTTCCATTATAAATTGCCCTGAACTCAGTTTGGAGACACCCATCCAACTTTCAAGTTTAAAATGGTTTGAAGTTAGTGGTTGTCCAAAGGTTGGAGTTGTTTTTGATGATGCTCAACTACTTAGATCACAACTTGAGGGAATGAAGCAGATTGAGGTATTATATATTGGTGATTGTAAGTCTCTTACCTTCTTTCCTTTTAGCATACTGCCCACTACCTTGAAGAATATATGGATATCTGGTTGCCGGAAATTGAAATTGGAGCAGCCAGTTGGTGAGATGAGTATGTTTCTGGAGAATTTGAGACTGGATGGATGTAATTGTATAGATGATATATCACCCGAGTTGATCCCAAGCGCACATACATTGAATGTATCTAATTGCGACAACCTTACTAGGTTTTTGATTCCTACTGCCACTGAAAGTCTCTTCATTCGGAATTGTGAGAATGTTGAAAAACTTTCGGTGGCATGTGGTGGGACCCAGATGACGTATTTGTATATTGACGACTGTTCAAAGCTGAAGTGGCTGCCAGAACGTATGCAGGAACTCCTTCCATCTCTTAAGGAACTGCAACTGATTAATTGTCCAGAAATAGAGTCCTTTCCTCAAGGAGGATTGCCCTTCAATTTACAACAACTTGCGATCAACAATTGCACGAAACTGGTGAATGGCCGAAAGGAGTGGCATTTACAGAGACTCCCCTGTCTCACACAGTTAATCATCTCTCATGATGGCAGTGACGAAGAGATTGTTGGTGGTGAGAATTGGGAGTTGCCTTCCTCTATTCAAACACTTATCATAAACAATCTGAAAACATTAAGCAGCCAAGTTCTCAAAAGCCTCACCTCTCTTCAATATCTATGTATTAAGGGTAATTTACCTCAAATTCAGTCAATGCTGGAACAAGGCCAGTTTTCCTCGCTTCAAAGTCTACACATCGAGGATATCCCTAATCTCCAATCACTTTCCGAATCAGCACTGCCCTCCTCCCTCTCTCAGCTGACCATCATCAATTGCCCTAATCTCCAATCACTTCCTGAATCAGCACTGCCCTCCTCCCTCTCTCAGCTGGAGATCTCCCATTGCCCTAATCTGCAATCTCTTCCAGTAAAAGGGATGCCATCTTCACTCTCTACACTATCAATTTCCAAATGCCCATTACTCACACCACTACTAGAATTTGTCAAGGGGAAATACTGGCCAGAAATTGCTCATTTCCCCACAATAGAGATCGATGAGGAATGCCTTTAATGATTAAAACAAACGGTGCTCTCACAAATGTAAGTTTTTATTTCTCCTCAGAGGCTTTCTATTTTTGTTTACTTCCCTTTGTTTTTTTTTGTCAATTCTTTTACTTTTTTGAAATATTGTTGAGCAGTGTGGAACGTCTATTGCTCAAATCATAAATGTTGATTGGGAAAACCTGTAATGATTAAAACGAATGTTGCTCCGATAGATGTAAGTTATTCTATTTCCTTAGTATATTTTGATTGTTTGTTAATTCTCTTTGCTTGTTTGTTAATTCTTTTTGACCAGTGTGTACCATCTATTGCTTCTGTGGAGTCGACAAAATATCTTTAGATCAGGATGAAATCTTTATATTATATTTGTAAAAGAAATCTAGTATAGGTAGGAATTGAGATAATTTGCTCAATAAAATCTTTATATCTTTTTGTTTTGATATTCAGAGAACTTCGAAGATTATAAAGTTTCCTTTAAATTATGTCCATTACTCAAACTTGAGTGACACCTCAGAGCTAGCGGAAAGTGAAGGAAGTATATCCTGCTCGGGATGAATTCAAGGTTAGATAACACAATTATGATTTACTTGTGTTTCAGTTACTAAGATGTTGTCTATTTATAATTAAGTGTAGTTTTACTTTTTTGTTTATATGTTGCTCTTTCTATGAGTAATTGCTACTCATTTTCCTGTCAGGCAAGTTTGTCTGGTACAATAATATTTTCTGGCCTTCTGCTTAGGAAGTTTGTCTAGGACTAATTTGAATGTGAGAGAAGTCAGAGAAACACGAGAAGCGATTAAGAGAATGTGTGAGACAAATGTCTTACACATGAATTCTTCTCTTATATGCTCACTTTAAAGTGCATCTTCATACATTTATCCAAATTTCTACTCGTTTTCCTGTCAGGCAAGTGTTCCTCTCGGGTTTATCTCCACCCAAAACTTAGCTCGTGACATGAAGATTGCCGAAGGCAACATAAAGAGATAACAACAATATATCCTCAAATGAAGTGAGATAACACCTAATTGCTTGCACATGGCGGAACCTATGGAGTATGTATAACATAATGTTACATAGAAGTATTTAAATTCATAGAAGTATCACTATGCTTACAATCCATCATATATTTCTTCCAAGTACATAAGATGTAATGTTTGTGGCAAGTAAACTTTTAAGGAGATTCTAGTGCTTTTACCAAGGATAACATCAATATTTTAATCCATTGTGAAGGCGTAATTCTGTTTCCAGCAGGATTATATTAGTTCCTTTTCTAATAAAGAAATAACAATGTCTTCAATGCATTGTCAAATATAAATTCCTTTGAAAAGCCTCTATTCAAATTTCAACCCATATGGAACAACTATATAACTCAACTGAAAATGGCGAAGAATCAAATATACGACACTCTAAGACCACTCAATTCTTTGTTTATAGTAAAATCTGTAGAGAATAGCAGAAGAAAAGTATAATTTAGGAAGTCTTCTGCTAGCCCAAGACTGTTAACTAAGATCGGAAGATTCAACTAAAGAAGAGGAAGCTGGAAAGGAGAACTTTGTTTATGGAAGAAGACTCTTGAATTGTCTTTGTTTGGGTTGTTCTTGGGTTGATTACAAATGCCTAATGTCACCCCTACTTATACTTGTATAGGGATGCTTCTTAGAAATTATTCTAGATACCTTATCTTCTAACTATGTAACAAGAATCTAGATATTTCTATACTTTACTATAAATATCTAATTATCTAGAACATCTAGATTTTTCTTAAGTATAAATATCAAAGATAATTTACTCTACCAAATTCTACTAAATATCTAAGATATTTTTGGTACCTCCATAAAATCAACTTTAATTTTTCACAAAATCAACTGCTACAAACAGCTTCACTGAAAACAAATAGCACAGAAGAAAGTGTCTGGCTGTCTGTTGCTTGGGGAAAAATTGATTATTGAAAATACTTCTGTGTACATGACATTAACATCTCTCATTTTCAGATGTGAAGTTGGCATCCAAGAGGAAGTGATAATGTGGTCCATTTTTCTGTTTATTTGGTCCCTCTTCTTCTTTTACCCATGCCTAGGCTGACGCCTTACTTTGTCTTTACTCTTTACGCATCATCTGGTGTCAGTTAAGGTCTTTGATTCTACCTTAATCGTAAAATGTATCCCTTGTACTTAGGAGGTCATACAATCAGTAAGATTAATGACTTGCTTTTGTCGAAGAATGACTATGATGATTGAACGTCTGCAATTCGTTTGTCTGCAGGTGGAGATATACAGTCGTTGTTACAAGAAACAACCTTTGGTTATCCAAGGTGCTGGAGCAGGAAATGATACCACAGCAGCTGGTGCCTAGCTGATATCCTTGACATTCAAGATTTATTCCCTTGACAGAGTATTATACACTGAGATACAAACATTTGATCCTCAAAGGACGAAAAATCGACTCTTCTTGTCCCTCTGCTTCCAGATTGGAGACTGAAATCAGGCTAAGAAAGCTCACACATTTTTTGAAAAATTTCTCGATACACGAGAGTGCCTCGTCAGTTTACAATAGATTATTACGCAATTTCTCTCGTGCATTACCGTCTCAAATGGAACAGTTCAAACTGAGTCATTTGCTTCAGTGCTGGACTAGTTTTTAGGATTTCACTTCAGTTTATAATCAGTTTGCTTTGTAATGACCATTTTGGTACACTTTTAATGTTATCACAGTTTTAGAGACTTATCTCTTAGTTATTATGCTTTCCAATGTATGAAATGATGTGATATCATGCTCATGATCTACACTTTTAAGATATCAAATAGAAAAGAACCATACAGCCAGTGTAATCACACAAATGGGGTCTGGGAAGGGAGGAATGATCAGTTTTATCCTTCCTTAAAATCTCGAAGCCAATTCCCTTGTTTGATCCTGTAACAACTGCATACTTACAAGCATCTCCCATCATTAAGTTCAAAGTTTCTAAAGTTTTAGAATCCTGCTGGGAGAAGAAAAAAGAACACTATTTCAAATGAACTAAAAATACTGAATATCGTACCGGAGTATATAGAGTTACATATAATTCATTTTTTAAATTCTACTGGAACCAAGCATTGTTATTTTCCACTTTCTTGTTAGTTTGTTTTGCTAACATGGAGAAAAGGTATTTTGATATCTATTTGATTTTTCTCTCTTTATTTTTCCTTTTCTTAATTTGAAAGAAAAATAAAACGGTGGATCGTTGTTTTCAGTTTATCCATTGGGACAGAGTTGTACATGGACCTAAATAGGACCTTCAACATAGAAAAATTGAATCAACAATATACCAAGTAGTATGCAGACCTTACCACTACTTGAAGGGTAGATAGGTTGTTTCCAATAGACCCTCGGCTCATGTAAACATAGAAAAAATAATACCTTACAGAAAGGGAAAATGGAACAGATTCCAATTCTTCACATTTCTAAAAGGTATTCATGATATGTTAGGCCCAATTAAGCACTACAATAAGCTGTTGAATTATGGCCAAGTGTATAAAGCAAGAGTAATGAATAGACATAAAGCAAAAGATACCTTCCTCTATTTCCTCAATTAGTTGAGTCATACTTTTTGAAAAGAGAAAAAAGGACATTTTTACTAATTACAAGCAAAAGAGAGAGAAAGAGCAATCACTGATCATTCTTGTTTGCAAATTACTCTTAACATTCAACAGGTAAAGTAAAGTTCTATCTTAGTAGTTGAAGATAGAAAAATTTGTCTTCTCAAAATCATTTTGTGTTTCCTTGTTTTGATTTGCAGATTTCACAAATGGAGATTGGCTTTAGCAGTTGGTGGTGCATTTCTCTCTTCAGCTTTGAATGTTCTCTTTGATAGGCTTGCTCCTCAGGGTGATCTTCTCAACATGTTTCAGAAGCATAAGCATCACGTTCGGCTCTTAAAGAAGCTGAAAATGACTTTGCGTGGTTTTCAGATTGTGCTAAGTGATGCAGAGAATAAGCAAGTATCCAATCCATCTGTGAGCGTCTGGCTTAATGAGCTTGGGGATGCTGTGGACTCTGCTGAAAACTTAATAGAAGAAGTCAATTATGAAGCTTTGAGACTTAAGGTGGAAGGTCAGCATCAGAATTTTGCAGAAACAAGCAACCAGCAGGTAAGTGACCTCAATCTGCGCTTGAGCGATGAATTTTTCCATAACATAAAGGACAAGTTGGAAGACACTATTGAAACATTGGAGGTGTTGGAAAAGCAAATTGGTCGTCTTGGCTTAAAGGAGCATTTTGGTTCGACTAAACAAGAAACTAGAACACCTTCAACTTCTGTGGTTGATGATTCTGATATCTTTGGTATTATTGGGATTGTATTATATTTGGTATTATTGGGATTGTTGAAAGGCAAAAAGATTGTAATTTATTCAACTCCAAAATCTCATAAGCTTTACATTTTTCTACTTTATGGTAATCAAAATCCAAATTTCACTATGCCTCTTTTTGACATAAACAAGATAAAGATTTAGACTTAACAATTTTAAGATCCAAATGCAATTACAGTTGCTACACGAAATTAGATAATTCACAATATTCTTCTCTCGAACTAATTTAAGAGGGTGATTTAACAAATAATTCAAGAGGGCTATTTAAAAAACAATTCCACAAATGAACCGAAATCAACATATATATTATATATTGATTCCTACTTCACGCGAGTAATCACATAATATTCGTTACCACTCACGTCTTAGCTATCAACTCACGTGATCAAATTCATAATTAGGTATCTCATTCGTTACCAGATTTCCCTAGACTTCACTGACTCCGATTTCGTCCAAATTTGGATTAGGTTAGGAAATTCCAAGTTACTACCAAAAAGTTTTCTGACCTCAATTCTTTCCCCATTGATTGTTTCCTAACGACGGAATCAGATCGTTACAGTATTGAAACTCTGGAATAGAACCATAATGAATTTAACATGATTTACTGATCTGGCAATTTATAAAATTCTAACCTACAGTTGGAAGTTGAAAAGAACTTCCAAACATTGAATTAGTTTAGGAAGATGAAAAGTTATTCTACAATATTGAATAGGCTGCAATAAGTAGCAATTGCAAGAAAATTAATCCAACCTTTTGTATACTCAAATACTTTATTGATTGTTATTAGATAAGTATGCAACGTATGTGTTCATTCTGGGGTAGTATTGAATATGATGATTTTCTTAATTAATGATAGAACAATTAATTAATTATATTTTATAATAATTTAATTTAGTGTAGGGATAAAATGGTATTTCAACTTTTCACTTTGGAGCTTCCCAATTCATTGAGAAACTTTCAATCTATACATCAACATTCAACCGTGTATATATAAAGAAAACTTGAAATTCTTAATAACAATTATATGTATATTTTTGAAAACACTATAAAGTCAATTTTTCTTTTGCATTATAATATGGATTGCACACAACAACTTCTATTGAAAAAAGGAAAGACAAAATTAGGAAAAATAGTATCAATAAATTGGAATGAAAAATGTAAAATTGTAATAAGAGGAAGAGAAGAAAAAATCAGTAGAATATATTTACCTAACCATGAATAAGGGAGCATGTGGAGTAAAAGAAGAGTAATGCAAAAGTGTGAGTTGATATATGGAGGAAGTTGACTAATATAATAATCTGTATTGAATAATAAAAAGACCACTCTTCAATTTCTGCCAAAATTTTATAACTACGAGCTCAAGATAATATAAATTTATTAATTTAATAAATGACATAAATAAATAACATACATTGTATGTATGTGTAGTTAATGGGGTAGTGAAAAAGACTCTTTCTAAAATTTCTTTTCTCTTTAAAGTATTTTTAAACTTATAATATTAGTGCTATAGAAAATCATATAAAGTCATAAGCTACTGCAAGTTTTTATAGTAATTATTTTATTAAATTATATACCTATTATTTATTTTTAATTATTTATAATCATTCCGGAAATGTATAAACTAATTTTGGAAAGCTTGTAAAATGAGAAATTATTATTTCTTATCGTTATTTTAGCTATTATTAACATTTAGTATGACAACATTTAAAAAAGTAGCCTCCTTTAAATATTAATTGTTTCTAAATTAACGTAGCAAATGCTTTGACGTTTTATTTATCTAAACACGTAGAATTTTGATTTTGAACTTGGAACATGTAATTAAGCCTTGGGTGAATTATAATTTTATTTTTTCTATTTAATTAATTAAATAATTTATAACATTTTAATATAATGAAGGGGTAAAATGGTAATCCAACTTTAAAGGTTAGAGCTTCCCACTTTTAGTAATACTAGTTTCTAGGAACGTGGCACGTTTGTCTCTTACTATGTTATAAATTTTGTACATGATTGAATTTCTGTTGGTAGTTATTCATTTCACATTATTTTTAAAAATAAAAGAAATTGCTACCATAAAGTATCCTTGGAAAATGAAAACATATAAGAAAATACTACTACAATAAAAACATATCCAATATAATCAATGTCTTAAAAAAATTTATACGTATGCATCATTACTTCTACCCTGTAAATATAGAGAGGTTGTTTACCATGGACCCTTATTTCAAGCAGTACTAAGTTTACTAAGTACTACATAAGAAAAGATTATTGAGAGACATAAGAAAAGAAAATTTATTAATATAAAATAGAATTTACATGCTGAATTTCACCTGAAATTGGAGAAAGGAAACAAAACAAAAATTGTTTCTGAGATTTACCTTAAAGGAATAGAAGATCATTGATTCGGTCTTGTAATTTGAGGAACACAAAACCTGATTGAAAGAAAAAACAAATATTGAAATGGAAAACATTATTACCTAATGTAATTATAATAATCTATCTTTTATTATCTAATGTTACTCTTAAAATTCTGCACTTTTTTGTGTCAATGTATATAATAAGCTACCAAAATTAATGGTTATATGGTACATGAAAAGTTTGATATTACAAATAATACAACAACAACAACATACCCAGTGAAATCCCACTAGGTGGGGTCTGGGGAGGGTAGAGTGTATGCAGACCTTACCACTACCTCGTGGAGGTAGAGAGGCTGTTTCCGGGAGACCCTCAGCTCAAGAATATCAAGTCTAAGTGACAGGAGAGATATATATAAAACATAACAACCAATCCAAAAGATAGTGTATAAACAACAAATGATACAATAACATCAAGAAAGTAATGTGAGGAGTGAAACGCAGTAAACAACATACGGCTAGGACTACTCCAAACGCTAACAACCCATACCCTCGCGAGGGACGGCAACACGCTAACCCTACTAACCTTCCACCTTAATACGCGACCTCCACTCCTTCCTATCTAGAGTCATGTCCTCGGTAATGTGTAGCTAGGCCAAGTCCTGTCTAATCACCTCTCCCCAATACTTCTTGGGCCTACCTCTACCCCTCCGCATACCCTCTACCACCATTACCTCGCACCTCCTCACTGGGGCGTCTGCGCTCCGTCTCTTCACATGTCCAAACCATCTCAGTCTCGCTTCCCTCAGCTTGTCCACCACAGAGGCCACTCCCACCTTCTCCCGGATAACCTCATTCCTAATCTTGTCGCTCCTAGTGTGCCCACACATCCATCTCAACATCCTCATCTCACCTTTAAGTTTCGGTGGAATTTTCTTATCACACAAAACTCCAGAGGCAAGCCTCCATTTCATCCACGCAACCCCAATGCGATGTGTGACATCATCATCGATGTCACCACTTCCTTGTATTACAGACCCAAGATACTTAAAACTTTCTTTCTTGGGGATGCTCTGTGTGGCAAGTCTCACTTCTACATCTGCCTCATCCAACGCATCACTGAATTTGCACCCCAAATATTCTGTTTTGGTCCTACTCAACCTGAACCCTTTGGACTCCAGCGTTTGTCTCCACACCTCCAACCGCGCATTAACTCTATCCCGCGTCTCATCAATCAGTACTATGTCATCCGCAAATAACATACACCACGGGACCGTCTCCTGAATAGACCGCGTCAACTCGTCCATCACCAAAGCAAATAGGAAAGGGCTTAGGACTGATCCCTGATGCAGCCCCATCTCAACTGGGAAATGATCTGAGTCTCCTCCAATTGTTCTAACCCGAGTCTTGGCTCCACCGTACATGTCCTTTATCGCCCTAATATAAATCATCGGGACTCCTTTAGACTCCAAGCACCTCCAGAGGACATTCCTCGGTACTTTGTCATAGGCCTTTTCAAGGTCAATGAACACCATATGTAGGTCTCTCTTCCTTTCTCTATATTTTTCTACCAGTCTACGCATAAGATGAATGGCTTCGGTAGTCGAACGTCCCGGCATGAATCCAAACTGGTTCTCGGAGATGGACACCCCTTTTCTCACTCTCATCTCCACCACTCTCTCCCAAATCTTCATAGTATGGCTTAGCAATTTGATACCCCTGTAGTTGTTACAGTTTTGGATATCACCCTTGTTTTTATACAACGGGACCATTGTACTCCACCTCCATTCTTCAGGCATTTTTGCTGTCTTAAAGATAACATTAAACAGCCCAGTTAACCACTTTATGCCTGCCTTGTCCATGCTCTTCCAAAATTCTACAGGAATCTCATCGGGTCCGGTCGCTCTTCCCCTACTCATCCTACTAATAGCCCGTATAACTTCCTCGGTCCTAACGCACCTACAGTACCCAAAATCCCGAAGTCTTTCAGAGTGCGCCAAATCACCCAATACAATGTCTGCTTCCCCTTTTTCATTTAAAAGTTTGTGAAAGTAGCTTCGCCATCTTTGCTTGATGGAGGTCTCTTCCACCAATATTTTACCTTCCTCATCTTTGATACACTTAACTTGGTCCACGTCGCGCGCCTTCCTCTCTCTTGCTTTTGCGAGCCTATATAACTTCTTATCCCCGCCTTTGTCCCCCAGCTCGACATACAAGCGTTCGAAAGCTGCCGTCTTCGCCTTCGTAACAGCTAACTTAGCTTCTGTCTTTGTCGTCTTATAGACTTTCTTAAGCGTCCGCTTCTCTTCCTCGTCTACACACTCCGCCAATTTTGTGTATGCAGCCTTCTTCGCTTCCACTTTGCCGTGGACTTCCCCATTCCACCACCAGTCTCCTTTATGGCCTCCAAATTTACCCCTTGACACCCCTAACACCTTAGAAGCAACTTCCCTAATGCAACTAGCTGCTTTATTCCACATGCTGTCCGCATCCCCGTTACCACTCCAAGCCCTCATCCCCATCAACTCCTCACCCATCTCCCGCGAAAGGGCAAGGGTCAACCCTCCCCATTTAATCCTCGGTCGATCAGGTACCATCTTCTTCCTCCTATCCCTCTTAATTTTCAGGTCCATCACCAAAAGCTTGTGTTGGGTAGTGAGGTTTTCACTTGGGATGACCTTGCAGTCCTTAAAGAGACCTCTATCCCCCTTCCTAAGGAGTAAGTAATCTATCTGAGTCTTAGCTACCGTGCTACGATAGGTAACCAAGTGGTTCTCCTTCTTCGGAAAGCATGAGTTAGCAATCACCAACTCAAAAGCCTTAGCAAAGTCTAGAAGCGAAGTTCCACCTCCATTCCTCTCCCCAAAACCAAAGCCTCCATGAACATCATCAAAGCCACTAGAAGTTTGTGTCCATTAAAATCTCCACCAATGACAATCTTCTCGGTATTTGAAATACCTCTAACTACCTCATCTAATTCCTCATAAAAGAGCTTTTTGGCCTCCTCGTCCAATCCCACTTGAGGAGCATAAGCACTAATAACACTCAAAGTACATCCTCCAATGACTAGCTTAATCGTCATCAGCCTATCATTGATCCTCCTAACCTCCACCACTTGCCCCCTCAAATCCCCGTCTACTAAAATACCCACTCCATTTCTATCCTTTGACCCTCCTGAGTACCACAACTTAAACCCGTCAACATCCCGAGCCTTGGAGCCTACCCATCTAGTCTCTTGGACACAAGCTATATTTATCTTTCTCTTCTTGAGAATTTTCACTAGCTCTATGGACTTCCCCGTCAACGAACTTATGTTCCATGATCCTACCCGCACGTTATGTGAACCCGTAACCCACTTACCCCTATTTTCCCTCGACCTCGGCCTCAACCGAAGACATGACTCATTACCACCATTAGATACCAAATCCACTAGAACGATACTGCAACCATAGTAAGATCTACACAGGAATACACTAAAAACTGCAACAGAAGTAAACTCTAAAAGGACAATACAACAACAGCTAAACTATAGAGTCAAGTACAGTGTGTATTCTAAAGGACACGATAACACCCACTACACTATATACTGAATCACAGGTCTGCACTATAAAAGAAAATAGGAAATATTGTTTCGGGATATAGGATCTGCAAAAAAGGGCCCAGCAACTAGATTCAGAGCAAAAAAAGGGAGAGAAAGGAAAGATAGAACCTGCTCAGACTAGATTTGGTGATCTATGGGCAATTTTCCGGCCAGATCTGGTTGATCCCGGCGACAAACAGTAGCTGCCGTCTCTCCTCTGGGCTGGTCACCGGGGAAGATAGGTGAGTTCACCGGAGAAACTGAAAAATGTTCTTGCCTTCGCCGGGGTTTGCTGTTCGCCGCTCGCTGGTCCGAGCAGCTGGAGCTGCTGCTCGTTGTTATCGTCCTCACTGGAGCTTAGGAGAAGAGAGAGAAAGAGGCTCGCCGCTCGGAGCTGGTCCTCGCGTTGCTTCTGGCTGGCGCAGCCTTCGATTTCAACCGAGAAGACCAGAGAGAGAGAGAAGAGAGAGAAAATCGTCTCCGATATTACAAATAATATATATATATATATATATAATACTTAATTAATTAAATATTTTATAATTTTGTTTATTTAATTTAGGGGTAAAATGGTAATTCAACATTATACTTTGAAACTTCGCACTTCACGCGCGTTGCACGTATAACCCATATAGTACATACACTATAGATCATACTAATTACTGCAGTATAAACATAAAGTTTTAAATGATAAAAATACAAACTGAAATTGATGAGCAGATAGCTTAATAAAATTACTTCTTTGTTGAATGAGTGATTAGATATAGTGTAAACTTGCAAAATTGAACAACTCAATATTTCATAAAGATTTAAGCTATATAAAAGATCAGGTGGAAGGTGTACCCATCAATCAAGAATAAGAAACTTGATATTAACATATGAGAATATAGTGGAAGTATCAACTCCAACAATCCTTTGTCACAATCTTCATATAATTAATATTGCTATTCTAATAATATAGCTTTTTGTCATGCTTTCCCTATTAAAAAAATGAAATATTAGAAAGACCCTAATAGGAAAAGACAATAACCTAAAATATTAACTAAGTACTATATACATGCAAAAAATATGAACAACAAATTTATAAGTTATACATACTATTTTCTTACCATTAAAAGAAATCTGGACTAATAGACATTATCCAGCTGCTTGAACTTTATCCCTGTGTGTATTTTGCAATCACATATATAGTTAAGGAAGAAGTTGAGGGGTCACATTAGTATAAGACAGGACATTAAGAGAATCAATATACTTATTGGAGAGAAGTTTGATGGTCACGTTACACGTACATCAGTTGGGGAAACTGATAATAACTCATCAAAAAAATTGACTAACAAATGGAAGAGAATTAAATGGGAGTAAAAGGAATGACGGATATAAGTTAATTTTTGTATGTTCTTTTAAAATGATTATTTAACATTTAAAGGATGTTATCTATTATTTATTTGTTGTTGACACCCAATTTTGACCCTCCCCAATATAAATTGATCATCGAGCTTTCTAAATTCTAAACGATTTGAAATAATTGACTTTGTAAAGTTCAAAATATTTTTCAAGTTACTTTTAATCAATTTTATCATTTTTATAATTTTTATGTAATATATATGCTTTATATAATTTTGTATATAATTAGTATATTCTATAAACATTTCGAAAATCATCTCAAAAAAGATTTTAAACTTTTAGTAAGTATTTTATTAAATTAGTTTAGTATAAATTATAATTATAATTTTTGAGTTATTTAAATTAGTTAGTTTATAATTGAGTTAATTATTTTATTTCGTTAAGATTAAGAAGCTTGTTAATTAATTAATATTGATTCATCTTATTTAGGTTTTCGCCGAATTTGCTAATTAACTCCATTATTGGCTAAATTATTAACTACAATTGACTATAATTGGGTCATCTCTCCAATTGCAATCCTAACCATTTTGTTGCCTCTAATCTTAGACCCTATTATTTCAACCCATTTCCTTTGCTTCAGCCCAACTACAGCCCACTATTCAACCCTTAATACCAGCCCACTTCAGCAACAATTCCTCAGCAGCCCATTCCCTTCAATAAAACAATACGTACAGCAAACCCAACATACAATACCAAAACCGACCCCACCTCCTTGCATTTTCTTCTTCCTTGCGTGTGAAACCCAGCAACTCTGTGCTGCAAAATTCAGTGAAAAATCCCAGAAATCCAGCGAGTAAATCGCGCCTGCAGCAGCCATCACTTCCTATCCCCACTTTTCCCGTTTCAGAAATCTCCTATACCTTCATTGTTGCCCTGGGTAAGGAGGAGGAGAATTCAAATTTTGAATTTCATCCTTATCCATCTTTTCAATTCGTTTTTCCCCCCTTTCTCAATTCGAATCTCCCCTATATATACCCTTGTTCTGTTCACTATAAAAGGGGAGGGGACTTTATCATGACAAATTTTATATTTTCACTGCTCAAGCCTATTTCGACATCTGCTTCATTTGCTTTCGAATGTTGAGTCTGCTTTGTTTTCAAGCATCTGTTTTCTCCTCTTTGTTTTAGCTATTCATTTTTTATTTTTTTTCATTTTAGTCATCATGTGTTAGGTGTATATTATATTAAAGCCAATGTTTCCGTTATGCTACTTGAAGCTTTTGTTTCGTTTTCCTTAGTAAAATATATGGCGGAATTCTCAGTTTCTTTCTTCATTTTGCTAAAAGTTTGAGGTTTAGCTGGCAGTATCTCTTTCACTATAAATTTCATACTCTTCTTTCCATTTGGGTTTATGTCATATGCTTGAGTTGATGTTTCGTACTTGAATGATATTTTTTTTATTCGATTCGTCGTTCTTCTCTAAGTTCTGTCGATATAGGATATAAATATGTGCGTCGCATTTATTGCTAGTTATCATACTTTCAAGTTTGAAAATGTCTTATGTTTGCTTAAAATTGTTGAAGGTTCATACCCCTGTGACTTCATTATTGGTTGCTATTACTGTGTAATCTCATTTAAGTTTTCTGCCCTCTTTTGTTTGTAGTGGGAACTTTGTTGGCACTTCAATTAATTTCCAATTAATTATGCCCAGATTTTTATCCTTTTTTTAAATATATAAATAGAAAGAGAGAAGGAAATAAATAATAATAATAAAAAGCAAGTTACAGTGATTGTTTACATTTGTGAATTTATGATTTGCACTTTGCCGTCATGTACTTACATTTATTTTATTTTCTTTTATCTTTTTTGTTATTATGTTGAGTTATTATGATCCATTTCTCCGTCCTAATCATTTCATCTTGTTTTCTTTGCATAAATTCCCTCGGATCGAGTTCTTCGGACTCCTCTTTGCCTTGTATTTTGAGCTTGGGTTGAAACCCAACGCTTTTTTCCTATTTTTCGAGTCAACCCCTGTTTACGTGGATCGTGGGGAGGCAGATATACAGGGTGAGAGCAGGTTGCGAGTCCCAAAAGCCCAAAAAGGGATTGTATACAAGATGTATACAGCTGTATACATTTAGTATACACTTATATACAGATCAAAAATGCGAAATACAGGGCGGAGGCAAAACACAGGTGTTCGGAAGCAAGAAATACATAGAAAAGGCTGATATACACGCCGATATACACTGATATACATCAGCTGTATACCAAAAACGGGAATTGTGTTAAACTCCAAAAAAGTAGCGAATTTGGCCCAAGAAAGGCCCAAATTCAATTTCTCCCTTACCCGCTAATTATTTAATTGTGATTACTTATTATTTGTTGTTTAACTCTGACTTTAGAATTTTTAATTAACTTAGTTGAATTCCCCAAAAGACGAACTATTCATCTGAGTTGTTTTGTTTCTAACAAAACTTATTTTATCAACTTTTGTATTGTCATTTATAATCTTTAGTCAAAACTTTTTCTTTTA
>NW_006238943.1:2564420-2567767 GCF_000226075.1 Solanum tuberosum | reverse complement strand
ATGAATCCGACGTTTGAGCCGTTGAGAACCCGAATGGTGACTATACCTGATCCTTACCTCCAAGTCTGGTGGAAATTCATGAACAAGGAGGATAGGAAGAAAGTTCAAAGACACATAGGCCATCTTCCGTCATTAATGGAAATGGTGGCTTACCCCGACTTGATTGGGACGATGGTGAAATTTTGGGACAGCGACAATATGGTATTTCGGTTTGGGGAAGTAGAGTTGACTCCGACTATAGATGAAGTTCTTGCCAGTTACGAGAGCGTTGGCATGTGCAACAAGAGTAAGCACCAACCCGATACTGATCTTCTCTTTCCAAAAGTATGGGATTTTGCCGAAATCAAAGAAAAATTGTCACTCGTCAAAGCTGAATGGATGGACAGGCTGCCCGGGTCAAATATTCCACTTCGAAAGTTGTATTATCGATTTGGACGTGCAAGAGCTTACGAGAAGTTCAAAGAAGAGTTTGTTTCGGAAGAAAATGGAAGGAAACACGCCCCTCGCTTTTGCGATATGTCTACTTGGGACAATGGTGTTTCCCCAAGGACCAAACTACTCCATCCATCCAAGTGTAGTAATGGTTACTCATGCTATTTTTAACGGAGTAAGCTACGGGCCTGTAAGAAAGTACTACAATTTGGCTCCTATGATCCTTGCTGACATTTACAGGGCGTTGGATAGGTGCAAAAATGGCACACGTTTCTTTCAAGGGTGCAACCTAATACTTCAATGGTGGATGATGAGACACTTGATCAAAGCTCATGATCCAACAGAACCAGATCCCTTGGAAAAGACCGAACAGGCTCGAAAGTCACGATTGGTGGGTGCAACGTAATCATTTCAACAGGACTGGAGGCCAAGAGTTTTGGTACCCGAGACTTCAGGGTTTGAGAGAGGAAAATGTACAGTGGTCGATCCAATGCTTGGTAGTAACAAAACAAATTGTGATCCGAAGCGGAAAGGCCCCCTACTTGATATTTGCTGGGTTGAGAGGAACTAGACCATATGCTCCCGGTCGTAGTCCTTAGACAGCTGGGAGGGAAACAGGAGATTCCCCCAAATTGCGGACATGAAGAAATTTGCAACCGATCATGAAAATGGACGAGTCTCTTATGCTGAACACATACGTAGGGCATGGAAAACTCGAAGGATATTGGGCGAACCGGTACCAAATAGATTCCGTCCTGAATGTTCTAGGGATTACAAAGAATGGTTAAAGAAGAGTCTCGTTGGGACTATCGAACCCGGTCCAAACGTTCCCCATATTATTACAGATGTTGGAGCCAAGCATCAAATCCGACTTCATCAACTTCAAGAGAAGTTCGATAGGAATGAGTTAGAGCATCAACGTCGGCACTCAGAAGACGCCAAAGTCATAGCTCAGTTGAAACAAGAGCTACAAAAATCTAGGCAATGTATGTCAGAATTAGATGATAGCATGGAGCAGCAGATTCAGTCGGTCGAGAGGTTCATACATCAAGAAGGGGCTCGGTTGGCAAGAGATCACCTATGGGCGAACAGATATGCTATGTGGGAAGAGGTCAGCATAGCAAAGAGGAGCAGACTTGGTGAAAGATCAGGATGAACTTGGAGTTTGTTACCATCCCCTGCGTGGGATTGCTTTATTTGTACTTTGTTTTGTAATTTATTTTTCGAACACTTTTCCCCAATTTTATGTTTGTCAAGCATTTTTGAATGCTATTAATGAAATATTTTTGGGGATAATGAATTGGCTTAAAAAGACATATACATCCTTCAATTCGCTAGGCCTACCCTTGGCACAAAAGGGTCACATGCATGTTTAGGACGCGATATTTGTCTGTTTACTTGTGTGCTTTAACTGTTTATGTGGTACGTTGCTTTGAATGAGGACATCCTTAGCCCACTCCTTTTAAAAAAAATTCCAAGAATTCCTACAATATCAAATACAAGTCACTACCAAAAGGTCCGACCAAAAATTTCACGAGTCTTGAGTTTCTCAGCCAGAAATAAAATTCTACTACCAAATCCTAAAAATGTTACTCTATCATCTCAGGAAAAGGTGAAATTGCTGCTAAGATGGAAAAGGCAAGAATGTCGAAGTGAAAAACGACTGAGGAAGAGTACTAAGAATGAAACTGCGTCGACTCAAACAAGAGATTCGAGAGATGGGAGAAAGAAGAATAGAAGTAGAATTAGCCACCACAGCTGCGCAAGTCAAAAGTGCAGCACTGGACGCGGAGTTAGCGGCTAAGATGGCAAGATATGCTGTCATAAACGAGGAGACGGTTGCTATGCGGAAGGAACATGATGCCTTCGACAATGATATAACCATGAGGCTTCAAAAACTACATGGAAAGTACCCTTTCCTTAACCAAGAGGCCACCAACAGTGGTATTGAAGGCACTGGACCTGAATCTGTTGAAGAGGAACTTGAGGAGGAAATTGTCTATAGACCTCCTTTCAAGGGACGGTGGAAAGAAGAGAATGAGGAAACCACCCCCGAAGCATATGAGCTTACCCCCCGTGGCTAATACAACAGTCAGAAGAAGATGTTTTGATGAAGGCCCCATCTATCTTTCAGGAGTTTTATTATCTGTTTTTTCACTTTCCTTGTAATCACCAGAAATGAATGAATGAAAATGAAAATTTCCTTTGTATTCGAACTACGTAGGGCCTGAATTCTCTTTCGGAGATACGTAGGCAGCCTTTCAAGGCCCGGCCCCTATCTTTTTCAAATTTTCTTTTCCCCTTCATTCTACAAGGAACATTGAGTTCAGATCAACAGATGCCAGAGATGCAGCAAGAAGACCTTAGCTCAACGCAATTTTGCCTTTCTGAGTCGCTAGACCCCAAATAAAACGAGCAAATTCCTGCTTGTTCAAAAAATTAGTCCCCATCACTCGTGGGTTAACGTGTCCTCAAACGAAGCAACGTTTATGTGTTTATATGCTTGCTATGTGATATCTTGCATTATTCGTCCGGAACTAATACTAACAGATTTGCCTTTGAGTTGTTTTTCTCTACAGGTCGTTAGAACTGATCTGTGTTGATACACTGGCCGATCATCCTTATTTTACCAGATCAAAAGGGCCTACAGATTCCTTCCTCAGCCAAAGTTCCCAAAGAGGAAAAGCAGCCATGAGTGATAATAACGAAGAACCTGGCCTTA
Source organism: Solanum tuberosum (assembly GCF_000226075.1). Lineage (NCBI taxonomy): Eukaryota > Viridiplantae > Streptophyta > Magnoliopsida > Solanales > Solanaceae > Solanum > Solanum tuberosum. The sequence goes on along the minus strand of NW_006238943.1, from coordinate 2,564,613 downwards.
CTGATGTCGTGGTGGCTCAGCCAGCCCTTGCTGATCAGAATGAACTGATCCTGCAGTTGATGCAACAAATTGCTGAGATGAGGGTCGAGATGCAGAGAAAAAAAGATTTGCCTCCTCCGATTTTTGCCGTCAACACTCAACCAGACGGAAAACCTCCAGCTCAAATTCCCCCTCCTAACATGGAACAAGCTCA
>NW_006238943.1:2563085-2564371 GCF_000226075.1 Solanum tuberosum | reverse complement strand
AATGCAAACCACCAAACTGGCCTACCCCCTCAAAGCCAAAATGTTAACCGCCCGCACATTTCCCTCAATTACCAAAATCAACATACCAACCCCCAGACTTTCCCTCAAAATTACCAAGCCACTCAAAATGCCCAAAGTCCCTCTATCGCCCCACCACTACCGCAAAAACCCGTTTTCCAAATACCAGTCCCCAACGAGCATGATGCCCATGGTTCGGAGCTGGACCACTATGAGGAGAGGGAGAGAGAGTGGAGGTCAAAGGAAGAGACCACCAAGATAGATATAAATGAGGAAATTAGAAAGCCATGAAGGAGTTGAACTGCATTCCTGAGGTTGCCGGGTTGAGTTACGAAGACCTATGTATTCATCCGAATTTGGACCTCCCGGATTGGTTCAAGGTGCCAAAATTCGACATCTTTGGAGGAACGGGGAACCCCTTAGCACACTTGAGGGCCTACTGTGACCAACTCGTAGGAGTTGGGAGAGACGAAGCTTTGTTAATGCGGCTCTTTAGCCGAAGTTTGAGCGTAGAGGCTCTAGAATGGTTTACGTCTCATGAAACGAAACAGTGGTTTAGCTGGAATGCTCTGGCTAAGGACTTCATCGAACGATTCGCTTACAATGTGGAGATCGTTCCTGATCGTTACTCCTTGGAGAAGATGAAGCAGAAGCCGACCGAGAGTTACAGAGAATTTGCATATAGATGGCGAAATGAGGCAGCTAGAGTTAGACCTCATATGTCAGAGAAGGAAATTGTTGAAGTGTTTGTGCGGGTGCAGGAGCCCGAGTATTATGATAGAATTATGTTGCTCGTGGGAGCAAAATTTGCTGAGATAGTCAAGGTAGGTGAGACCATCGAAGATGGATTGAGAACCGGGAAGATTGCCCGTGTTGCTGCCTCGCCCGGATCTTCGGGCTTGTTGAAGAAGAAAAGAGAGGATGTGTCATCTATCTCTTATGAGGGGAGGAAGACCCCGAAGAAGTCATCATCATACCAAAGTCGTTCTCGACCTTCACAAAGTTCATACTCGGCTTGTTATGCACAAGCTGATTACCAAAATACCCCTCCCTCCAGTTACCAAAATACCCATCTTCCCAACTATCAAAATGCACCTCTTCCTAATTACCAAACTCCCCCTACTATCTACCAAACTCCCCCTCCAGTTTACCAGACTCCATCTCATCACTACCGAAATGCCGCCCTCAACTGTGCCAACATTCAGACAAATCACCAAACGCCTCCCCTAATGTACCAAAACCCAGCTCCACTTTACCAAAATACCCCC
>NW_006238943.1:2562402-2562876 GCF_000226075.1 Solanum tuberosum | reverse complement strand
CTCCGCTTATTGAAAGCCGAACAAAGTTGTTCGAACGATTAGCTGCGGCAGGATATATTCACCCAGTGGGGCCCAAGCCGGTTGACACTAGCTCAAAGTTTTACAGACCTGATCAGAGGTGCGCGTATCACTCCAACAGTGTTGGTCATGATACCGAGGACTGTATCAACCTAAAGCATAAGATCCAAGACCTAATTGACCAGAACGTGGTCTCTCTTCAGACAGTCGCGCCCAATGTCAATAACAATCCTTTGCCAAATCATGGAGGCGCTATTATCAATATGATAGAGATAGATGATGACTGGTGCGTGGCGAAGACAATAGTTTCGATTGCTCCTGAAGAACTGGAAAGGGCTGTAGCTTCATTGAGCATCAGGCAAAAGAAAGAGTTTGTGATTCTGACACCCAAGAAGGCTGTTACCTTGGTGCCACGGGAAACTCTTACCCAACCAAAGTTTGTGATTGAAACGGCTG
>NW_006238943.1:2544824-2558410 GCF_000226075.1 Solanum tuberosum | reverse complement strand
GGAGCCGTAGAAGCTGCCAACAAGAACATAAAGAAGATTTTGAGGAAAATGATTGATAATCGCAGAGGTTGGCACGAGATGTTGCCATATGCTTTGTTGGGTTACCGAACGACTGTTAGAACATCAGTTGGAGCTACTCCATATTTGCTAGTATATGGAACAGAAGCAGTTATACCTGCAGAAGTTGAAATACCTTCATTGAGAATCATCCAAGAAGCTGAATTAAGTGATGTTGAATGGGTTCGCAAGCGGATTGACCAGCTAACATTGATTGACGAGAAGAGAATGGTTGCCGTTTGTCATGGTCAACTGTATCGACAGAGAATGACTCGTGCTTTTCACTAAGAAAGTAAGATCCAGGACATTTGAAGTTGGTCAGTTAAGTTCTTAAGCGCATTTTCCCTCATCAGGATGAATATAAAGGGAAATTTGCACCAAATTGGACAAGGACCCTACATGGTTCGGAAAAGTGTTATCTGGAGGTGCCTTAGTCCTGTCGGAGATGGATGGCACCGAATGGCCGAAACCAATCAACTCAGATGCTGTCAAGAGATACTACGTGTAAAGTTTCAGTTTGTATTTCTGTCATTCCCTTGTAATCGTTCTATTTGCTTGTAATTGCTTTGTTTAGAATTTTATCCCTCTTGTAATGAACTACGTCTGACCTGAATTCTCGAGAATGAGATACGTAGGCGCCCTATGTCGGCCTCGGTTGGTTTCTTTGTAAATTTCTTATTTTGTTAATCTCGAAGGGGGAACTATGTTTGACCTGATTCCTGCCTCAACGGGATACGTAGGCGCCACAAGGGTTCAGTCATATCTCCTGTAAGATTTCTATTATTCCTTTACAATAGAAACTGGGACAGAATTTTTGAGAGGGATTCAAAAATTCTCAAGAAAAAGGATCTCTCCAACAAAGTCAAGACTGAAGTTACTTTGAGATTTGCAATTGGGACAGAATTTTCGAGAAGATCTCAAAAATTCGTAATTCGCTCATCAACAGTTCAAGATACGCCAAGATAGTTAACTGGGACAGAAATTTTTGAGGAGGACCTCAAAAATTTTCAAAAGGGTTCATCGGAAGTTTAGAACGACTTTGAATACTTCCTAGCAAGAAATCAAATAGACCTTGAGGAGTCAACTTCGAAGACGTTCATTAAGCTTGACGTGACACGACACTTGGCAGTGACTTTTTCCAAACATTACTTTTGAAAATCTATTCTCCTTAAAAACTTTTCCTTCATGTTTTGATCATTTTTGCATAAAATATTTTGTCTTATCTATCGAGAAGCGGGAGATTGAAGAATTCAACCGGAGATAGTCAAGACAAGGAGCAGACAACCGAAGAGATCGACACAGATCAGTTCATTTTTAAATTAACAATTTTTCTGTGGATGCAGGTCTATAGGTTTGTCTCAAAATTCAACAGGTTCTTCCATTCAACGAATATGGAGAAGTCAAAAGGGCAAAAGCTCCCCAAAATTGACAACTTTTCTGTGGATACAGGAAATATTTTATGCTTCTTATACCAAGAATTTTGAAATATGAGTAGCATTACTTTATTCAAATTCTCAGCAAGACAAGGTTCATAATGAACATGCAATTATGCTCCGAGATGGGACAAATGAAAACCTTGAAGAGAGAAATATTATTATTTTCCAGCAACTAAAGATACCTGGAAGACGTTTATCTGCGTTATATTATCAAATACGATAATATTCCTACCCTGAAAGTTATTTATATCGTATTGTCGAATGAGATGATACCACTACCCCGAGGGTCATTTTTATTTATATTGTCGAATGAGACGATACCACTACCCGGAGAGTCATTTATATTGTATTGTCAAATGAGGTGATACCACTACTCCGAGGGTCATTTTTATTGTATTGCCGAATCAGACGATATCGCCACCCGGAAGATACCCAAAAGATCACCTATGTTGTCTGGTGAAGCATTATCTTTATTCGGTACCGGGGATGGCATCATTAGAAAAGAAGTCATGCATTGCAAGAGAAAGATGTCCTGCATCGCGGGAAAATATCATGCATAGCAAGAGAAAATATTCATGCGTGTCGGGAAAAGATCATGCATTGCAAGAGAAAATATTCATGCATCGCGGGGAAGGATCATGCATAGCAAGAGAAAGATGTCCTGCATCGCGGGAAAATATCATGCATAGCAAGAGAAAATATTCATGCGTGTCGGGAAAAGATCATGCATTGCAAGAGAAAAGGATTCATGCATCGCGGGGAAAGATCATGCATAGCAAGAAAAAGAATTCGTGCATCGCGGGAAAAATGTTCACGCATCGCGAGAAAGATTCGCCCACCAAAAGAGAATCAACATCAACTGCATCATTTTTCTTGCAAATACGACATCAAGAGAACCGTCAACATATTACATCAGTCTATTTTATTACTTTGACATCAAAGGAAGAGTACATTGAAGATTATATTGCAAATATGAGACACAAAATTTATTTGCTTCACGTCAAACCCAATAGAGTTGACGTCAAATGTTCAAGGAGAACAATTAAGTGTCAACACGGTAAAAGACACTGTCTCCCATTTGAATTGCATTTTTTATGCTAATGAGTTTTATCTCAGTCTTTGTCGAGAGCATCCGAAAGGATGAATTCTCCAAAACAAACCACAGGTGCGGACGACATAAAAAAGGATGCAGCACAACGTGAAACTTTTTCTTAGCAGCGAACTGGGACATAGTCCAAAGAGGAATATCAAACTCTTAGGACGCGAGCAGAGGAAGTGACTTCCACCACAATCAAACCACACTCCTATCAGAAGGCATGTGGGTTTATCTTTGGGTTTGTCAGTTTTAGTTTCGCATTCGGAAACTTTTTGGTCTTTACCGAAAGCAAATTTCCAATCTGAGTGACAATGTACCAAGAGCTTTAGAAATTATGTCCGTGTAAGTTCTTAATTATGGGTGTGAAGTGCACCACATTCATGGCTAAGAGGTTGCAAGCCTCTTTTTCATACTCGACTTACTTTGTCGCTCTTTTGAAACCAAAGGTGATCTAACATAATAGATTTCCTTTTCAACCGATAGAGTCGAACTACAAGCAGCCTGATTCCTTAAGTTAAGGGATATGTAGGCGAGATCGGTGTTGAAAACTCGGCTGTATTCCGACATCATCTCTCAAATCTTATTCTCGAGCATTCTGGTCTCTTCATAATACGGTATCAGGATTGCTTTTGAATTCTTTCAAAATCGTGCGTCAAATCAAGCGTATAGAACTACAAGTGGCCTGAGTTCTCATATAGCTTGAGATATATAGGAAACCTGATAACGAGATTCAGCCATAATTCCTAAAGCCCATACCAAAATCCCTTTCCTAAAGATGAGAATGTGGTCGATCAAAATTGGATTAGTCAATTTCATTTTCCTCGAATTTCTTGCATCAATCCAAGGCAAACGAGGGACAGTTGTTGACACCCAATTTTGACCCTCCCCAATATAAATTGATCATCGAGCTTCCTAAATTCTAAACGATTTGAAATAATTGACTTTGTAAAGTTCAAAATATTTTTCAAGTTACTTTTAATCAATTTTATCATTTTTATAATTTTTATGTAATATATATGCTTTATATAATTTTGTATATAATTAGTATATTCTATAAACATTTCGAAAATCATATCAAAAAAGATTTTAAACTTTTAGTAAGTATTTTATTAAATTAGTTTAGTATAAATTATAATTATAATTTTTGAGTTATTTAAATTAGTTAGTTTATAATTGAGTTAATTATTTTATTTCGTTAAGATTAAGAAGCTTGTTAATTAATTAATATTGATTCATCTTATTTAGGTTTTCGCCGAATTTGCTAATTAACTCCATTATTGGCTAAATTATTAACTACAATTGACTATAATTGGGTCATCTCTCCAATTGCAATCCTAACCATTTTGTTGCCTCTAATCTTAGACCCTATTATTTCAACCCATTTCCTTTGCTTCAGCCCAACTACAGCCCACTATTCAACCCTTAATACCAGCCCACTTCAGCAACAATTCCTCAGCAGCCCATTCCCTTCAATAAAACAATACGTACAGCAAACCCAACATACAATACCAAAACCGACCCCACCTCCTTGCATTTTCTTCTTCCTTGCGTGTGAAACCCAGCAACTCTGTGCTGCAAAATTCAGTGAAAAATCCCAGAAATCCAGCGAGTAAATCGCGCCTGCAGCAGCCATCACTTCCTATCCCCACTTTTCCCGTTTCAGAAATCTCCTATACCTTCATTGTTGCCCTGGGTAAGGAGGAGGAGAATTCAAATTTTGAATTTCATCCTTATCCATCTTTTCAATTCGTTTTTCCCCCCTTTCTCAATTCGAATCTCCCCTATATATACCCTTGTTCTGTTCACTATAAAAGGGGAGGGGTTCACCCGATTTCCTAAAAGTTTTCCAGCTATATAATCATCTCTTTGGTCCCTGTTTGAGAGGGAGAAAAGAGGCAGGGGAGATTTTTTTTGAGTTTTGGAGTTTAGTTTTGAGACAAATATTCACTCACACACTTGGAAATTTTCATAGCTAGTTTTTTGAATCTAAGATACGAGAGGATCGACGCTTGGATTTTCTTAGTTTGTTGTTCCTATTCGAAGTTCATGGTAAAAGAATCGTTGCTCTCAAGCTCGTTGTCGTCCAGTCGCTGCTCCAATTGAGGTAATCTCGCCCTTTCTTGCATTATGTTTTCTATGTAGTGTGTGTTATGTGTTCGATATCTAGTGGAGTCCAATTATTAGGATTAGTTGATTTCTCTATTTTAGTCGTTTGCTTTCAGTTTCGTTTTCTCCTGTGAGTTATTGGGACTGTGAGCATGAAGTAAATATCAGTGAAGTTCTTTTGCAGTTCATATAGTTTCGACTTTGAATACATTAAGCTATATAGTTCTGTCCTTTCATCGTTTAGCCAAATTTTTTTTATTTTTTTATATTTTTTCTTCTCTGCTGTCTGATTCATCGTTATAGATTACCACTATCGCTAGTCTAATCCCGTAGTATTTATCTATGTTCTTGTTTAACTCAAATACTGTTCATGTCAGTTTTGCGTCTTCAACTCGTGATATCATGTTTACAATTCGCCTTAGTCTTATTTTAACTCGGATCATTCACTCGTAGTTAATCTATTCCTAATTGTGTATCTTGCTTTTTATATCGGAAATGTTTCGCTTTCGAAAATGTGCTAGAGAATCTGATTGTTCCTTTGCTTTCTGAGTGTGGTTTGATCTGTTTTGGTGTTATTCATTAATCAAAAATCTGGAAATTTTATTCAATGTTGTAGTTGTTCATCGGGTAAATGATAATGTACTTTCTTCACGATCTTGACTTGTTATAACATCATGTGAGTACCATTTCGTTTTGGCTTAAGCTAGCGATGCATTCTTAGTATATCTTTTCTTGTATCTCGTAAGTCGGTCGTTATGTATTTCCATCTTTTGTTCTTCGATACTAGTCGGTGCTTTGAGGCATAATTGTTTCTTTCCTTTAACCTACCTGTCCAGCCCCTTTAGTAGTCGACTTAAGGTGTTAAACCATGCTTTTATTATAACAAAAGGGTCATAGTGATTAGTTTAATATAGTTCCTACTCATGCATTTATTATTGTTTAAATATGACCATTTGATGTACGCTTGTTTCCTCTGTTAAGTTGAGGTCACTAGACTTGTTTTTTTTTTGTTTTCCTCTGTGGATTATGAATGAAGAACTGAAAAGTGTTCATTAGAAAAATTTGTTGTGGGAGCATTTGTTTGTTAATATGAAGTTGAGTTTTGTTAGAGTAATTATATTGGTTTAGTTTCAATTTGTCATATATGGGTTTGAATATTTTATTTTGATGCTCTTAGAAATAGGTAAGTTATGTATTAATTGTGTTCTTGCTAAAGTTGATGTTATTGATGGTTTAGCTTAATTATCATATGTGACATGCTGTTAACTTTTCATTAAGGAAGTCTCTGCCCCTTCATTTTTAATTGTCCTCTGTAAATCATTCCCCTTTGGGTTATTGTTTCAAAAAATATCATGCTGCGTTATTTTCTATTATGAACTACTTTGAGCATTACTTATGTTCCTTTTCATTTGTTTATGCATGTGAAAACCCGACCCGAGTCCTCACGGACTCTATCTCTTCTCCTTGTCACTCGAAGATAGGGCCATAAGGTCCAAAATCCTTATATCGAGTCAGCCAAACTTGAAAAATTGAAGAACAAGTCTTTGGAGTTGACGTACAGGTCTCGAAAAGCAAGAAAAGGCTGATATACACGCCGATATACACTGATATACATCAGCTGTATACCAAAAACGGGAATTGTGTTAAACTCCAAAAAAGTAGCGAATTTGGCCCAAGAAAGGCCCAAATTCAATTTCTCCCTTACCCGCTAATTATTTAATTGTGATTACTTATTATTTGTTGTTTAACTCTGACTTTAGAATTTTTAATTAACTTAGTTGAATTCCCCAAAAGACGAACTATTCATCTGAGTTGTTTTGTTTCTAACAAAACTTATTTTATCAACTTTTGTATTGTCATTTATAATCTTTAGTCAAAACTTTTTCTTTTATTTTTTTAGTTTAAAATAGTTTTTTCATAAACCAGAAATGACTCAAATAAAAACCAGCTCATTTTGTTTCGTTAAAATTCTAAGTTACTTGTCTCTAATTCAAATATTTTAAATAGGGTCCCATTTTCTTAAAAAATAAAAAATTGCTCTTTGTTTAACTATTTTCTCAAAGTTAATCTAATAATGTAAATTATTAAATACTTACTTAGTCATTTTCGCAAAAATGTTAGTTAAAACTTTTATTTTACAATTAATTCGAAATGATTTTCATGCTTTAATATATTAAATTGGTTTAAGTTATTTTAAAGTGAATTAAATAAATTCTAATTAATTTAGTTTTATTAATATTCTAATCACTTGTATCTTAAGTCAAATGTTTCATTTTAGGTCCCTTTTCTCTAAAAATAAAGATGAAATAAAATGCGTCATTTATTTAATTATTTTCTTAATCAAATATGTTATAAGTTATTATTATTTTATGTTAAATTATTTTATTTATTTTTTCTAAAAATAGTCAAATATATTTAAGTCAAGTCGCAGGTCAACCGCATGTTAGCGGACACTTCGAATGCTTAAACCCCTTCTCGAAGTGTAAATTGAACCCCGAACCCTCTTTTGGTATTTTCAAATGATTTTTTCTGTTTAAATCTTTGGAAATTATAAGTTTTCTTAATTTCTTTAAAAAATTAAGTGGCGACTCTTTCTAAGTATTTTTCTTAAAATGTTTTATACTTAGAACATTTCAAAAAAAGTAATTTTTCTAAATATAGGACAATTACGGCACAACATTTGTTTTATATTATTTTGATTTATTTTAGGAATAAAATGGTAATTCAACTTTGTATTTTGAACCTTTCCACTTTTAATATAATATGATATATGATATGATATGATGATATATGATGATGTTGTGCTCATCATCAAACACATAGCTTTATATTTAAGCTTCATAGAGAATCTATATTTTTTAAAAGATAATCAGGGATAACGATCACAAGTTTTAGGAAATAAGTGCAACTTCCATTGTCAGAATAATTAGATGTTATATAATTCTATATTTCTTGGATAGCGACCAGACAACTACACAGGGCAATGCTTGATGTAAGAGCTTCAGATATACATTTGCAGGGTGTTTATCCAACGAGTAATAAAATCACTGTCTTCAAATATCTTCTCTTGCATATACTTTTGCAATTTTAAACTTTATTTTGAACTGTACATGTTGCTAACTTGAACATGTTCTGTGCTTAATCAGATGTGGATTTTGAAGGGTGAGTACGACAAGTCTGGTCCATCCATTGTCCACAAGAAGTGCTTCTAAGGTGTTGCTGCTATTTTTTACATATGTTCACGAGTTGTTTTTTATTTTTTTGTTCTTTCCGCTAAAGCTACTATGTTATCCACAGTGAACTCAGGTCTGCTGTTATAGGCATGTCTTCAAGATGGGGCTATACCGTTGATACTATTTCATGTTTCCAGTGCAAGCGTCTTTTGTAAGTAGATAAAGTCGATTTGTAAATATGTTTGGGACTCAACTAGTGGTTAGAATCTGATTTTGTAAGATTTGTGTACGGAAAATCAAATTAGAAAGATAACTCGCGATGATTGAATAAGCTCGAAGAAGTGGATTTGAATTTCAAATCGTGTCTTTTTTTTATGTGTGTGTGTGAGAAATCTGAAGTGTTGTTTAGATTTGTTGGAATAGTTTAAAGAGATTGTCTCTATAAAATTTGAAGACATTTGATGGAGATTTGATTAGATGATTTTGAACAACAATTGCAACTGAAGATGGATATGTATATTATTTCCGTAGTTAGCAACGTGTTATATATTTTTATAGTGGATATATTGTTTTCTCATTCGGTGTTTGGTGTTCACATTGGAGTCTGACTAAATTTGGATTTGCCCTAAGCTCCAATCCCTTCCATTAAAAGAGATGCCCTCTTCCCTCTCTAAACTAGATATTTACGACTGCCCATTGCTCAAACCACTACTAAAATTTAACAAGGGGAAATACTGGCCAAATATTGCTCAAATTCCCATCTTATATATCGATTTCGAATGCATGTGATGATTAAAACAAATGACTCTCAAACAGATGTAAGTTATTCTTTTCCCTCAGAAGTTTTTTATTTTTTGTTTACTTCACTTTGCTTTTTAGTTAATTCTTTTCCATTTTTAAACCTTGTTGAGCAGTGTGGAGTGTCTATTGCTCAAACCATAAATGTTGATTGGGAGAACCTTAAATGATTAAAACAAGTGGGGCTCCGATAGATGTAAGAAAGTTACAAAGGTACAAATATTTTTTCTTCTTTCTTCCTCACCACGATGCTTATATTGGTTTTGCCCCACCTTACATCTCAATGATGTTGGAGTATATCGGTTTTCTACTGCTATTCAGATACTTAAAGTGGGAAATTGCTTTTGAAAATATTGTTTTCATTGTTCGAAAGTTGTTTAACATATGATTGACATCTGTTGATTCAAATATTTATTTTTATGCTGATCTTCTTTTATCTTTAGTTTTACATGTCTTCTGATTGGGTTATAATACATGCCTCGATTCTATAGAAGATGAGAAATTGTCAAATGCCTTTATGAAGTGTTTGCTAAGTTGATGTCACCTAATTCACATTTCACTGAATTAATTTCTGACCCAAGTTTATGCATATGTGTTAATCTAATGTTGGAAAGGAAAAACGTCGAATGATCAACATGTTCTAAAAAAGCTAGGCAAAACAATATATTTTGCTGCTTAATTCCTAGCTTTTAAAGGATATTCTATGCGGAACTGAGCTCATTGTTTATTTTGTTAGTGGAAGCCAGAAGCTGATATGATGCATGAACTAGAGAGGAGGGAGGGTGAATCACCATCCTCCTGCCTCCAGCCTCCAATGTGGCATTTGACTATGAATTGCCTGATGGAAAAGTTACTAACTTTGGTGCTGAGAGGTTCCGTTGCCCAGATTTCCTCTTCCAGCCAATGATCCTTCCCGTGCGCTGATCATGGATAAGACACTCAGAAGAAGAAACGATGACACGAAGATGGTTAGCTGGAAGGTGACTGAGAAAAATTTCTTTATAGGAGGAAAATAGAATCTATCATGAAGAATCTGGGATGAAGATATAGACCCACAGTGTGAAAGAGGTAAGAGAGTTTCATCTACAATGTTAACAGAACCCTTGATAGGTAAAGGAGGCAGACAAAAAAGCTAAACACCTTTTTATATGCAAGAGCAATTGATTATCCTTAGTGGTTATCTTGCTTGTTATAAACATCAGAAGCATTTGATGGTAAGATGTCATATATCTTGGTATCTAACAGGTACCCTGGGGTATGTAATGAGTGAGGTTGAGGATGGAAAGCCATTCAGCCCAGTCGTTAATGCTGCTAAACGCCTTGGCTACATTGAACCAGGTGATAAGTTACAACCACCCTATTAATGTTTGTAAAATCACCATATGAGAATTGAAGATATGACTTACAAAAACAGAAAGTAGTGGTTGAAGATATGATATTGTCTATTTTTAATTAAGTGTAGTCTTACTTTTTTTGTTTATATGTTGCTCTTTCTATGAGCAATTGCTACTCGTTTTCCTGTCAGGCAAGTGTTCCTCTGGTACAATAATATTTTCTGGCCTTCTGCTTCGGAAGTTTGTCTAGGATTAATTTGAATGTGAGAGAAGTCAGAGAAGCACGAGAAGCGACTAAGAGAATGTGTGAGACAAATGTCTTACACATGAATTCTTCTTTTATATGCTACTTTACAGTGCATCTTCATACATTTATCCAAATTTCTACTCGTTTTCCTGTCAGGCAAGTGTTCCTCTAGGGTTTAACTCCACCCAAAACTTAGCTTGTGACATGAAGATTGCCGAATGCCACATAAACCCCTTTGGAAGATTACAACTGCATAACTCAACACCCTCTCACATGTGTAACCAGATTTTGAGGTTCACATGGACTTTAATTAATATGGACTTAAGAGTGTGAGAATAAGCTTACAAAAGGACGGTTGTGATATTATGTGATGAGAACGTAAAACCTTATAAATTCCTTTGAAAAGCCTCTATTCAAATTTCAACCCATATGGAACAACTATATAACTCAACTGAAAATGGCTAAGAATCAAATATACGATACTCTAAGACCACTCAATTCTTTGTTTATAGTAAAATCTGTACAGAATAGCAGAAGAAAAGTATAATTTAGGAAGTCTTCTGCTAGCCCAAGACTGTTAACTAAGATCGGAAGATTCAACTAAAGAAGAGGAAGCTGGAAAGGAGAACTTTGTTTATGGAAGAAGACTCTTGAATTGTCTTTGTTTGGGTTGTTCTTGGGTTGATTACAAATGCCTAATGTCACCCCTACTTATACTTGTATAGGGATGCTTCTAGAAATTATTCTAGATACCTTATCTTCTAACTATGTAACAAGAATCTAGATATTTCTATACTTTACTATAAATATCTAATTATCTAGAACATCTAGATTTTTCTTAAGTATAAATTTCAAAGATAATTTAATCTACCAAATTCTAGAAAATATCTAAAATATTTTTGGTACCTCCATAAAATCAACTTTAATTTTTCACAAAATAAACAGCTACAAACAGCTTCACTGAAAACAAATAGCACAGAAGAAAGTGTCTGGCTGTCTGCTGCTTGGGGAAAAATTGATTATTGAAAACACTTTTGTGTACATGACATTAAAATCTCTCATTTTCAGAAGTTCCAAAAGAGGAAGTGATAATGTGGTATGCATTGTTCACTTTCACCTCCCATTTTGCTGTTTCTTTGGTCCCTCTTCTTCTTGTTCCATTACTTTGTTTTCCGTTGGGAATGCTCTTTTAACTGCTATGGAGGTTCAACCATATCATACGCGTTGTCAATGTTTAAAGCCTTTTTGTGATGTCATTTAGTGTAGTGATCTATAACATCATGCTTTGATTTTAACTGCTATGGAGGTTCAACCATATCTAACGCCTTACTTTGTCTTTACTCTTTACGCATCATCTCGTTGTCGCCCTGAAAAACTTTGTGCAGTTAAATGCTTTGATTCTACCTTAATTGTAAAATGTATCCCTTGTACTTAGGATGTCATACAATCAGTAAGATTAATGACTTGCTTTTGTCGAAGAATGACTATGATGATTGAACATCTGCAATTCGTTCGTCTGCAGGTGGAGATATACAGCCGTTGTTACGAGAAACAACCTTTGGTTATCCAAGGTGCTGGAGTAGGAAATGATACCACAGCAGCTGGTGTCCTAGCTGATATCCTTGACATTCAAGATTTATTCCCTTGACTGAGTATTATACACTGAAATACAAACATTCGATCTCAAAGGATGAAAAATCGACTCTTCTTGTCCCTCTGCTTCCAGATTGGAGATTGAAATCAGGCTAAGATAGCTCACACATTTTTTAGAAAAATTTCTCGATACACGAGAGTGCCTCGTCAGTTTACAGTAGATTATTACACAATTTCTCTCGTGCATAACCGTCGTAAATGGAACAGTTCAAACTGAGTCATTTGCTTCAGTGCTGGACTAGTTTTTAGGATTTCACTTCAGCTTATAATCAGTTTGCTTTGTAATGACCATTTTGGTACCTCAACTTTTAATGTTATCACAATTTTAGAGACTTATCTCTTAGATATTATGATTTTCAATGTATGAAATGATGTGATATCATGCTCATGATCTACACTTTCAAGATATCAAATAGAAACGAACTACTAAATGATATCAAGCAGGAAAAAGAACCATACAGCCAGTGTAATCACACAAATGGGGTCTGGGAAGGTAGGAATGATCAGTTTTATCCTTCCTTACAATCTCGAAGCCAATTCCCTTGTGATCCTGTAACAACTGCATACTTACAAGCATATCCCATCATTAAGATCAAAGTTTCTAAAGTTTTATAATCCTGCTGGGAGAAGAAAAAAGAACACTATTTCAAATGAACTAAAACTACCTTTTTCTCCTTTTAGAATCCTGTTGGGAGATGAAATAAGGTTTGCTAATTCACATTCACATCCACCTACTACATGTCATGGTATGATAGATACCGAATACCATATCGAAATTGAAATTATTAACACTGTGGTTTGAGTTTCATGGTATTTGGTATGCATTTTAAAAAAGTTTGGTATTCAGCATAGTATTTGATAATTATAAAAAAATACAGAAATACCAAATATCGTACCGAAGTATATATAGTGACATACAATTCATTTTTTAAATTCTACTGGAACCAAGCACTGTTATTTTCCACTTTCTTGTTAATTTGTTTTGCTAACATGGAGAAAAGGTATTTTGATATCTATTTGATTTTTCTCTCTTTATTTTTCCTTTTCTTAATTTGAAAGAAAAATAAAACGGTGGATCGTTGTTTTCAGTTTATCCATTGGGACAGAGTTGTACATGGACCTAAATAGGACCTTCAACATAGAAAAATAGAAACAACAATATACCAAGTAGTATGCAGACCTTACCACTACTTGTAGGGTAGATAGGTTGTTTCCAATAGACCCTCGGCTCATGTCAACATAGAAAAAATAATACCTTAGAGAAAAGGAAAATGGAACAGATTCTAATTCTTCACATTTCTAAAACGTATTCATGATATGTTAGGCCTAATTATGGCCAAGTGTATAAGGCAAGAGTAATGAATAGACATAAAGCAAAAGATACCTTCCTCTATTGCCTCAATTATTCAATTAGTTGAGTCATACTTTTTGAAAAGAGAAAAAAGGACAGTTTTACTAAATACAAGCAAAAGAGAGAGAGAGAGAGCAATCACTGATCATTCTTGTTTGCAAATTACTCTTAACATTCAACAGGTAAAGTAAAGTTCTATCTTAGTAGTTGAAGATAGAGAATTTGTCTTCTCAACATGTTTCAGAAGCATAAGCATCACATTCGGCTCTTAAAGAAGCTGAAAATGACTTTGTGTGGTCTTCAGATTGTGCTAAGTGATGCAGAGAATAAGCAAG
>NW_006238943.1:2539521-2544641 GCF_000226075.1 Solanum tuberosum | reverse complement strand
TTGCTTGAGTGATGATTTCTTTCTTAACATAAAGGATAAGTTGGAAGAAACCATTGAAACATTGGAGGTGTTGGAAAAGCAAATTGGTCGCCTTGGCTTAAAGGATCATTTTGCTTCAACTAAACAAGAAACTAGAACACCTTCAACTTCTTTGGTTGATGATTCTGATATCTTTGGTACGCAGAGTGAAATAGAGGATTTGATTGACCGTTTAATATCTGAAGATGCAAGTGGAAAAAAGCTGACTGTAGTTCCTATTGTTGGAATGGGCGGCCTGGGTAGGACAACACTTGCTAAAGACGTTTACAATGATGAGAAGGTGAAGGACCATTTTGGTTTGAAAGCTTGGTTTTGTGTTTCTGAGGCATATGATGCTTTCAGAATAACAAAAGGTTTACTTCAAGTGAAATTGACTCAAAGGATGTCCACAACAATCTTAATCAGCTTCAAGTGAAATTGAAGGAAAACTTAAAGGGAAAGAAGTTTCTTATTGTTCTGGATGATGTATGGAATGACAACTACAATGAGTGGGTTGACTTGAGAAATATTTTTGTACAAGGAGATATAGGAAGTAAGATCATTGTGTCAACACGTAAAGAGAGTGTTGCCTTGATAATGGGAAATGAGCAAATTAGCATGGACAATTTGTCTACTGAAGCCTCTTGGTCTTTATTTAAAAGACATGCATTTGAAAACATGGATCCTATGGGATATCCGGAACTTGAAGAGGTCGGAAAACAAATTGCAGCTAAGTGCAAAGGACTGCCCTTAGCTCTGAAGACGCTCGCTGGCATGTTACGCTCCAAATCAGAGGTTGAAGAGTGGAAACGTATTTTGAGAAGTGAAATATGGGAGCTGCCACACAATGACGTATTACCAGCGTTGATGTTGAGCTACAATGATCTTCCTGCACATTTAAAGCGATGTTTTTCCTATTGTGCAATATTTCCTAAAGATTATCCATTTAGGAAAGAACAAGTCATTCATCTGTGGATTGCCAATGGTCTCTTACATCAGGAAGATGAAATAATTGAAGATTCAGGCAACCAATACTTTCTCGAGTTGAGGTCAAGATCATTATTCGAAAGGGTCCCAACTCCCAAATCCTTCTGAAGGGAACATAGAGAATTTATTCTTAATGCATGACCTTGTCAATGATTTAGCCCAAATTGCATCTTCAAAACTTTGTATCAGGTTGGAAGAGAGCCAAGGATCTTATATGTTGGAAAAAAGTCGACACTTATCATATTCAATGCGATATGGTGGTGAGTTTGAGAAATTGACACCCCTCTACAAATTGGAGCAGCTGAGGACATTGCTTCCGACATGTATTTATGTCAATTATTACTCTCTAAGCAAGAGGGTGCAACATAACATACTGCCAAGACTAAGATCCTTAAGGGCATTATCACTGTCTCATTACAGGATTAAGGAGTTGCCAAATGACTTGTTTATCAAATTAAAGCTCCTCAGATTTTTGGACCTTTCTTGTACAGGGATTAAAAAGTTGCCAGATTCCATATGTGCTTTGTATAACTTGGAGACACTTCTCTTGTCATCTTGCTATTATCTTGTGGAGCTACCGCTGCAGATGGAGAAGTTGATCAACTTACATCACCTCGACATAACCAACACTTCTCGCTTGAAGATGCCACTACTTCTGAGCAAGTTGAAAAGCCTCCAAGTGCTAGTAGGAGCCAGGTTTCTTGTTGGTGATCGTGGTGGTTCGAGAATGGAAGATTTGGGTGAAGTAGAGAACTTGTAGGGATCTCTATCAGTTGTAGAGTTGCAAAATGTGGTTGATAGAAGGGAAGCTGTGAAGGCAAAGATGAGGGAGAAGAATCATGTTGACAAGTTATATTTGGAGTGGAGTGAAAGTAGTAGTGCCGAAAATTCACTAACAGAAAGAGACATACTTGATACGCTACGCCCACACACAAACATAAAAAATCTCGAGATCACCGGATATAGAGGGACAAAATTTCCAAATTGGCTAGCTGATCTTTCGTTTCTTAAGCTAGTAGAATTGAGTCTTAGCAACTGCAAGGACTGTTATTCCTTGCCAGCACTAGGACAAATTCCTTGTTTGAAATTCCTTTGCATTAGAGGGATGCATGGAATAACAGAGGTGACAGAAGAATTCTATGGAGGTTTGTCATCCAAAAAGCCTTTTAACTCTCTTGAGGAGCTTGCATTTGTAGATATGACGGAGTGGAAGCAATGGCACGTACTAGGAAATGGGGAGTTCCCTATACTTGAGTAACTTTCAATTATAACTTGCCCTGAAGTCAATTTGGAGACACCCATCCAACTTTCAAGTTTAAAAGATTTTCGAGTAATTGGTTGTCCTAAGGTTTTTTAATGATGCTCAACTATTTATATCCCAACTTGAGAATTTAGATATTAGTGATTGTAACTCTCTTACTTCCTTTCCTTTTAGCATACTGCCCACTACCTTGAAGACAATAGAAATATCTCGTTGCCGGAAATATCAATAGCAATTAATGTTACTTGAAGATTTTTAGTTCATGTATTGCTTCAACTTTCATCTCAATAGCAATTCATGTATACATGTTCTTTCCCTTTTCAGTCAGTTTAGAGTTATGCAATATCAAATTCAAAGCTCTAATAGAATTCAAAGGTGTACGATACACAAGGTTTGTTTCCTATATATCAAAAATACAAATGTTTGCCTCCCAATAAATCTCGATTTGTAAATATGTTTGGGACTCAACTATTGATTAGAGTACTGATTTTGTAAGATTTGTGTATAGATAATCAAATTAGAAAGATAACTCGTGATGGATTTGAATTTCAAATCATGTCTTCTTTTTTTATGTGTGTGTGAGAGAGAGAAATTTGAAGTGTTGTTTAGATTTGTTGGAATAATCTAAAGAGATTCTCTCTATAATATTTGAAGACATTTGATGGAGATATGACTAGATGATTTTGAACAGCAATTGCAACTGAAGATGGATATGTATATTATTTTCGTAGTTAGCAACGTGTTATATATTTTTATAGTGGATATATTGTTTTCTCATTCGGTGCTCGGTATCCACATTGAAATCCGACTAAATTCAGATTTGCGCATTTCAAGGGGCAGCACTCCTAACATGATTTTTTCCATTCCACGGCTCGTGATCCTAAATTCTAATTAAGGGTAGAAAAATCTCAACTATTTCACCACAACTCATATGAGTTATATTGGATATACAAGTGCAAATATTTTTGAAAAACCCAAATAACTAAAATCTTACACTCATTAACTACAACAACTAAAAAATATTTATAGCCCTCAAATGTAAGTAGAAGAACTCAATTTTTGGCCATGAAATGACACCATTTTCTCACACTCAAAATGATGTTAAATTTCATGAATGAAACAATATATATTACTTTGGTTGAAGCCCCATTTTCTTCCCCAATTTCCCAACGTATAAATCCTTAGACTTGATCATACCGGGGACAATCCAATGATCGTTGTGAACGAAAATTGAGCCACTGCATCTTGCCTTCCTAACGAAACGATGATCTTAGGCGATGATCGAGGCTTGTATATTGCAAGTTTTCTTTCTTTTCCTCCGCTCATCAAAAGTTTAAGTTCCTGCTAACGAAGAAAGCGTTAGAATTCAATTGAATAATAATAACAACAGGGACATACACAGTATTGATGAGAAAGTCGAGTTTACGCAAACCTTACTCCTACTTTGTCAAGTGAGAATTCAAACGAATAATAGAATCGAAAAATTCAAGTACTGGCTAGCTGCTTCAAGTCCTCTGGCTACAACTATATTATCAAAAAGATACAAAATGTCATTTAAATCAACTGCACGCTGACCTTACCTCTTGCAACAACATATCCAGTGTAATCCCACAAATGGGGTCTAGGGAAGCTATCAAGGTTGTTTCCAATAGACCCTCGGTTGTAGTTTCTCTATTGCAACAAAACTAAAAATATCACCACCCTTCACATATGCTCGAAGGATGCAGCCCATGATTTTTTCATATTCAGACTAATACTAATCCAAGTCATTTCAAGAATAAAATGTGATCAATTAACCTACCATTGTCTGGAAAGGAAAAAATCAAAGGCGAGTTGGAATTAAAATGGCCCACCACATAGAGAAATAGAACTAACTAATCGTAAGTCAAAGGAACTCAATACCACAACTGCTGCACTATTTCCTTTACAGTAAACAAGACGCCCATAGTGTATTGGTCCTCCCGTAATATGTGTCTATCCAATGCACCCAGAGTTTATCCTTTTTTTTGCATACATTCCCATTCTAACAATTGAAAATTTTGATATGGATCACCGTTAAGAACTTTGCTTGATGTATAAATTTCTATTTTCCCTGTTTAGAAATGTTTCCTATAGCTCCTAATTGTGATGCTTCATTTACACATTTTTAAAATTTCATCTTATAATAGGTATAAAGTGTGTCTGAGTCAATTAGATATTACAGACTTGCAGCTAATTGTTATGCATTATATAATTGCATATTTTTTTTAAGGATGTTCTATGCAGAACTGAGCTCATTATTTATTTTGTTAGTAGAAGCCAGAAGCTGATATGATAGGTGAGCTAGAGAGGAGGGAGGGCGATCACCATCCTCCTGCCTCTTATGTGGCTCTTGACTATGAGCAGGAGATTGAAACTATCAAGAGCAGCTCCTCCACTGAAAAGAACTATGAATTGCCTGATGGACAAGTTATTACCTTTGGTGCTGAGAGGTTCCGTGTCACGCCCCGAACTACCCCCGAGACGCGGACACGGGACCTAGGACCACAAGTGATCCCAAGCTAACCCTGCTGGCATGATCATGAGCATACTAAAGATAATAAACTGATGCGGAAGCTAAATCATAAATAAATCTGAAAAGATGGGGAATACCCATATACTATAGCTGAATATATCAAATCTGAGAGTTTAATACAAAAGAAATATCAAACTCAAAACACTAAGCTGAATCTAACTATGTCTGAAATAAGCCTCTAAACTGACTAGAAATGTTGGGACATGCCCCAACTAGATCTAGCAAAACTGAAACTAAAGACTAAAAGCAATAAAAATAAACATGTCACTAGTCCTCGAAGAATGAGGACTCACCACTGAT
>NW_006238943.1:2537318-2539194 GCF_000226075.1 Solanum tuberosum | reverse complement strand
GGTAGAAAAATCTCAACTATTTCACCACAACTCATATGAGTTATATTGGATATACAAGTGCAAATATTTTTGAAAAACCCAAATAACTAAAATCTTACACTCATTAACTACAACAACTAAAAAATATTTATAGCCCTCAAATGTAAGTAGAAGAACTCAATTTTTGGCCATGAAATGACACCATTTTCTCACACTCAAAATGATGTTAAATTTCATGAATGAAACAATATATATTACTTTGGTTGAAGCCCCATTTTCTTCCCCAATTTCCCAACGTATAAATCCTTAGACTTGATCATACCAGGGACTAATCCAATGATCGTTGTGAACGAAAATTGAGCCACTGCATCTTGCCTTCCTAACGAAACGATGATCTTAGGCGATGATCGAGGCTTGTATATTGCAAGTTTTCTTTCTTTTCCTCCGCTCATCAAAAGTTTAAGTTCCTGCTAACGAAGAAAGCGTTAGAATTCAATTGAATAATAATAACAACAGGGACATACACAGTATTGATGAGAAAGTCGAGTTTACGCAAACCTTACTCCTACTTTGTCAAGTGAGAATTCAAACGAATAATAGAATCGAAAAATTCAAGTACTGGCTAGCTGCTTCAAGTCCTCTGGCTACAACTATATTATCAAAAAGATACAAAATGTCATTTAAATCAACTGCACGCTGACCTTACCTCTTGCAACAACATATCCAGTGTAATCCCACAAATGGGGTCTAGGGAAGCTATCAAGGTTGTTTCCAATAGACCCTCGGTTGTAGTTTCTCTATTGCAACAAAACTAAAAATATCACCACCCTTCACATATGCTCGAAGGATGCAGCCCATGATTTTTTCATATTCAGACTAATACTAATCCAAGTCATTTCAAGAATAAAATGTGATCAATTAACCTACCATTGTCTGGAAAGGAAAAAATCAAAGGCGAGTTGGAATTAAAATGGCCCACCACATAGAGAAATAGAACTAACTAATCGTAAGTCAAAGGAACTCAATACCACAACTGCTGCACTATTTCCTTTACAGTAAACAAGACGCCCATAGTGTATTGGTCCTCCCGTAATATGTGTCTATCCAATGCACCCAGAGTTTATCCTTTTTTTTGCATACATTCCCATTCTAACAATTGAAAATTTTGATATGGATCACCATTAAGAACTTTGCCTGAGGTATAAATTTCTATTTTCCCTGTTTAGAAATGTTTCCTATAGCTCCTAATTGTGATGCTTCATTTACACATTTTTAAAATTTCATCTTATAATAGGTATAAAGTGTGTCTGAGTCAATTAGATATTACAGACTTGCAGCTAATTGTTATGCATTATATAATTGCATATTTCTTTTAAGGATGTTCTATGCGGAACTGAGCTCATTATTTATTTTGTTAGTAGAAGCCAAAAGTTGATATGATAGGTGAACTAGAGAGGAGGGGGGGCAAATCACCATCCTCCTGCCTCTTATGTGGCTCTTGACTATGAGCAGGAGATTGAAACTATCAAGAGCAGCTCCTCCACTGAAAAGAACTATGAATTGCCTGATGGACAAGTTATTACCTTTGGTGCTGAGAGGTTCCGTGTCACGCCCCGAACTACCCCCGAGACGCGGACACGGGACCTAGGACCACAAGTGATCCCAAGCTAACCCTGCTGGCATGATCATGAGCATACTAAAGATAATAAACTGATGCGGAAGCTAAATCATAAATAAATCTGAAAAGATGGGGAATACCCATATACTATAGCTGAATATATCAAATCTGAGAGTTTAATACAAAAGAAATATCAAACTCAAAACACTAAGCTGAATCTAACTATGTCTGAAATAAGCCTCTAAACTGACTAGAAATGTTGGGACATGCCCCAACTAG
>NW_006238943.1:2532940-2536294 GCF_000226075.1 Solanum tuberosum | reverse complement strand
GGCCGTAGGTCAATCTACGGTCCGTAGATTGCGTCCGTAAGTCAAGCCTGCTCGACAGGCCTTCACTAAAACGAGCTTTTACTCTGAGGTCGGAATTTAGCAAACTCGGTGGCGTTGGAAAGATAATTCAATTATCTATCATACCATAGGTAATGGGACACATAATTCGTTTTATGATAAAAGTTATGACCATCTGAAGTTGACCCATCAATATTTTTCATCTAACTAACTGCTAACCTCATCTACGGTCAGACCTACGGACCGTGGATCGAATGATGGTCCGTGCTGGTCGATCGTAGTTTGTGTCAGAGGCTGGTAAGGGAAGTCTCGATCCACGGACACAGACCACAGACCGCGGTCTGATCTACGGACCGTGGGTCTGTCCATGAGTCGGGACTTAGCCAAATTTTTTGACTGAGTTCTGGGGAAGTTTTCTGTCACGAACCACGGACCTGCAGGACGGACCGTGAGTCCATCTACGGTCCATGGATGGTGTCCGTGAGTGCCATTTGTAACACCAGAAATCTGAAATCTCTATTTTCGGATACGGGGTGTTACATTCCGTTTCCCAGAGGTCCTCTTCCAGCCAACGATCCTTCCAATACGTTGATCGTGGATAAGACACTCAGAAGAAGTAAAGATGACATGAAGATGGTTAGCTGCAAGGTGACTGACAAAAATATCTTTATAGGAGGAAAATGGAATCTATCATGAAGAATCTAGGGATGAAGACATAGACCCCACAGTGTGAAAGAGGTAACAGAGTTCCATCTGCAATGTTAACAAAATCTATGATAGGTAAATGAGGTAGACGAAATAGCTGAACATTTTTTTAAATGCAATAACAATTGATTCTCCTTAGTGGTTATCTTTTACCCATGCCTAGGCTAACGCCTTACTTTGTCTTTACTCTTTACGCATCATCTAGTGTCGCCCTACAAAACTTTGTGCAGTTAAGGTTATACAAATAGTAAGATAATTAGCTTGCATTTGTCAAAGAATGATTATGATGATTGAACGTCTGTAATTTGTTTTGTTTGTCTACAGGTGGAGGGATATATACAGCCGTTGTTACAAGAAACAAATCCAAGGTGCTGGAGCAGGAAATGATACAATCACGCCCCGAGCCTACACCCCAGATGTGGCTGGCACTTGAGAACCATTGCTGGCCCTAAGCAAACTATTGGCCTGACTTACTTACTTAGCAGAAGACTTAAACATAAGAAATAGTCTCAAATAAGGAACGTATGAAATAGCCTTAGAATGTCTTTAAGGAAACATTCAAATTAGCCAAAATGGCTACTCAAGTCTCATAGCAAAACATCTGAAATACAAGTGACTAAAGAACTATAACTATCCATCTATGAAGCCTCTAAACAATGAGGGATGTCGGGACAAGACCCCCGATCATCCTAACAACTAAATACTAGAAAGCAAAGTAAAAAGAGTCCTCCGGAAAGTAAGGAGGCTCACCAACTGACTCTGAGTGCTCAATTGGATCAACGAGGCACTGGATGCTGATCCTAGTTACCTGTGCTTGCATCGTAAGACGATGCAGGCCAAATGGCATCAGTACATTGAATGTACGAGTATGCGAGGGGAAAACTAAGCATAACATAAGCTTGAAAGGAATCTGAAAGGAACACTTACCTTGGCTTTACTCAACTCATGAATAACTCAACTCAAATGCAAAGTAAAAACAACAATAATGGTGCAGTTTATACAAAACATTTAAAACAATAAGCAACAACTCAATGTATTGAAAAATACGATAACAACTCAATTACATAAAAGTAATATAATACTGTGGGAGTTTCTCTAACCGACAAGCATCATTATGAGCCTAAGTGATGATACAACGTCTTGCCCACGCTGCCAGAACTTTCCTATACTTTGCCATCGTATAGAACTGTCAAGCCCCGAGCTTACACCCTGGGCGGGACCGGCACCCGGAAACCATTTTTGGCCCCAAGCGAACTCTTGGCCTAGCTTTCTTAACTCAGCGAAAACCTAACCCAACAGAATAACTCAATGCAATGCAATATTAACAAAACAACTTAACTTATAAAATATGGCCATAAAGGCAACTCGAATCTCAAAATAGAATATTTTACATATATACATAGATAAGAGACTCAAAACTAACTGACTGACTGTCTGTCTATGAAGCCTCTAAAATACTGAGATGGATGTTGGGACAGACCCCGCAACATCCTAATAAAACAAAAACTAAGAACACAAAATAATTGAGTCCTCCGGAATGCAAGGAGGCTCACCACTGACTCTGGAGTGCTCAGCTGGATCAACGACGTGCAGGATGCTGATCCGGGATACCTGTATCTGCATCATAAGACGATGCAGGCCAACTGGCATCAGTACATGGAATGTACGAGTATGCGAGCTGGAAAACAAGCAACATAGGCTAGAAGGAAGTTTGGAAGAAACTGAAAAGTTTACCTTGCTCAACTCAACTCAACCTGACTGACTTCTTTCAATATAAGGCAATTTAAAACAAGTGCGATATAAAGAAAGACTGTTTAAAACATGCTATAAACTTTGTGTGTATACAAGGATACAATAAGCCTGAGATGTATATAGAAATACAATTGAACTGATGTATATAAAATACAATAATTTCTGTGTATAAAAATACAATAACTGTTATGTATAAAAATACAATAACTGTTGTGTATAAAAATAGAATAAACTGTTGTGGGAGTTTCTCTAATCAACATCCATCACATAAGAGCTATAGTGATGATACAGTGATCGACCTCACACTACCAGAGCATCTTATACCCGGCCAAAGGTATAAGACCTGAACTGCCTAATGGATCCACTAGTCTAATATGAAAAGGATTCATCTAAAAAGTATGATCCTTTTCTACCCATGGTGGCTAACATGGTTCTATGGGGGCTTTGGGTTCTTTGAACGCTCCCCCAATTCGGTGCTCGATACTACTCCCAAAAATGTACTGGCTCTTATGTTTTTAAAACATATGTCTTCATGCTGATTGAGATAATTACTCAAAAAAAACTATCCCAAAAGCTCTTTGGAAATCTCAGTTTCCAACCTTGTTTAAATGTAAAAACATTTCTTTAAAACTTCTTTGGGAATACATAGTTCCCTAATAACTTTGAGAAATGAACTCAACTTTAAACTCTTTACTTGACTTGCAACTTGAGCCTTAGAATGAAGTAAAAACGTTCAATAAAGACTCTCGAACAACTTTGAAAACTTGCTTGAACTAACTTCTTAACCTTGCTTGACTCGACTCTAACTTCTCTTTAACTCGATTCTAACTCGCCTTGAATTGAATTATGGATTCAAGGACTTGATTGGTGTTTGGAAGG